>NW_012116821.1:10259693-10260034 GCF_000951035.1 Colobus angolensis palliatus | reverse complement strand
ACACATGCACACGTATGTTTATTGCGGCACTATTCACAATAGCAAAGACTTGGAACCAACCCAAATGTCCATCAATGACAGACTGGATTAAGAAACTGTGGCACATATATACCATGGAATACTACGCAGCCATAAAAAAGGATGAGTTCATGTCCTTTGTAGGGACATGAATGCAGCTGGAAACCATCATTCTCATCAAACTATTCCAAGAACCAAAAACCAAACACTGCATGTTCTCACTCATAGGTGGGAAGTGAACAATGAGAACACTTGGACACAGGAAGGGGAATATCACACACTGGGGCCTGTTGTGGGGTGGTGGGAGAGGGGAGGGACAGCAT
>NW_012116821.1:10180601-10259421 GCF_000951035.1 Colobus angolensis palliatus | reverse complement strand
AAACAAGAGGATGACAGGACTCAGGCAAATAGGTATTTTGATGGACTCCATCCATTGACAATGAATAGGTTCAAATATTCATAAATATGGTCACACTTGATTTTTCCATCATACCCCAAGGCTTTACATTTGTATTTCAACCATGCTGGCACATGTAACAGGAAACCCAACTTACCTCAGACCTAAATATTAATAATATGATAAATAAAAGTGAGACTGTCATTCTCTGGTATGACCCACATAAACAAAATTTTTCTTTTTTTTTTTTTTTTTTAAGACAGTCTTCCTCTGTCACCAAGCTGGAGTGCAGTGGCAGGATCTTGGCTCACTGTAACCTCTGCCTACTGGGTTCAAATGATTCTCATGCCTCACCCTCCTGAGTAGCTGGGATTACAGGTGTGCACCACCATACCCAGCTAATTTTTGTATTTTTAGTAAAGACAGGGTTTCACCATGTTGGCCAGGATGCTCTCGATCTCCTGACCTCGTGATCCGCCCGCCTCGGCCTCCCAAAGTGCTGGGATTACAGGCGTGAGCCATCGCGCCTGGCACACATAAACCAAATTTCTAAAAACTGAAGAAAAGGTTATCTCAAATAGTCTATTAAAAAAATACTCTAGAAAGATAACCATTAAAAACTATAGTCACACAATGTCAAAGCTTATATATTGTTTTCTCAGAAAACGATCAACTCCTAGCTTGTTTCCAGTGATAGATGTAACAAGACTAGTACACTAAACGAATTCACCTCACACTCAGATTGGAACACGGTTTACACCTCATCATCCTATAAAGACTGATAGGTAAACTTAAATGATAAACAAGTTACTTCGGGTCCCTAAATCTGTAAGAAAATCTTGCTGCTTATCAATTCCACTGTATCCATAATCAGAATTTAGGTCATCCAAATGAAAATCAACATTATAAAGGACAATGATTTACTTTAATCTGAACTTATTCCTTCCTAGTTAACAATGCCAATATTTAAAAACATATTTCTATTTTCCTAGGAGGTCACTGTTTACTATTAGTCAAATTTTTTTGACTGTATCAAATTTTTTTGACAGATATTGGGGGTCTTCTCCCATTTTCTTTTATATTCTCTTCTATATCCCTCCATCCTTTCTATTTCTCCAAGAAACTTTTATGACAGTTTGTGACTAAGGAAATTTTAATGATTTTAACCAACAGGTAACTTGTTTTAAATAAAGACGGACACAACATTAATTTAATTTTTTAATAAACCATAAAATTTAAATATTCAAATAAAAAGAAACAAAAATAGATTATTTAAGCCAGCATGAATTTCTGGTTTTACTCTTCCTCTGGGGCATTACGTACGCTTGACTTACCTGGGATTAGAGTAATAAAGTTATGATGCTGGTACAATAATGAATGAGGAAGTAAAAATGGGCAATGGCTTGATAAAATTATTTACTTTCAAATCTAAATCAGAAGGTCGCTCAAGCCAAAGGCCTGACACTGGTCTCGTCTGTATAAAACTACTCTGGCTTTCCATTCTTACCACACTTTCTTTATCACAGCTTAGCGTTCCCTGCATTCTGATCCTTTTGCTCACTGAAGCTCACTTCAATCTGTCAAAACATCAAGGGGGAAAATCCCCAAACCGAACCGACGAATAAACACTCTTAATGTGAACAATCATATTCAGATCAGCCTCTTGTGCAAAAATACAAGTCAGTGGATTTTTTATCCTTACATAACTCAAATATTGCTATTTTTTTCCTGCCTTTACTAAAATGGCACTTTCATTTACATCAACCAATTGTTTTCTACTTGCTTCTAATTTTCTGAGATTGTATTCGGTACTGGTTATTCTTTTTGATTAAGTTTTACAATTTCCATTCCAGAATATCTGGTCTTTGACTAACTTTATCCAATTTTGTTTAGGAATGTGCTATTAATCAGTGAAAATCACAAAAGGAAAAAGAAAAAGAAGCAATGATCAATAGTAGAATCTTGCTTCAGCATTCATATAATTTTTTATAAGAAAAACATTCATTTTTATTATGGGATCTAAAACCATGATCATGTCTGATACTGTAAGTCTTTTAGCATACTCAAATGGGTCAACATTCAATATGGACAGCAAGCTAGCTCACAAGAAACGAAATGTAATGCACAAATATGTTTGATTGGTAAAATCCCAGAGGCTTGGTAATAAAGTGCAGCAAACTTTCCTTATATTGAATAAGAACTCCAGTAACCTCTGAATATTTTTGGTAAAAATTAAACAAAAGGTACTGCAGTCAGGAGACAGGTAATCTTTAAACCTCGAAAGACTGACTGCCAGGGGACCACAGTTTTTCATTGGCACAGACCTGGAGCCAATGAAAAACACTAGCTTGGAAGGAATGGGTTTTTCCAAAAATGCAAAATTACCATATACAGATGCTTTAGGATACTATGATTTGACAGGCTTACAGTGATAAAACAGCAAAGATGAACAGTTACAATATTTATAAGTGTAGTGTGTAAAGAACACAGGTTTTTTAATTGGCAGCAAGAAATTCTATGACAGATCCTGAGACAAGTAATCCTATGCCCTATATCCACCCCATGCCAATGACGACCAGTCAAAATGGTAACAGAGTAAAAAGTGATCTAGTGTACGTGAGTCAGAAAATACTTGAAAAGTGACAAAACTGTATGTTATTAAATGACAAAACATATTTAGAGGCTTTATTTAAAAATCTCTCACTGTTCATTATCAAAGTTACAAGATTGCATACCAATAGACAGACTGTAAACATAGGAAATTTTCATTAAGGAAAGATGGGTTTACTGTAATTCAATCTTTTACAAAAAATTACTTGCAAGTTATTGATAACAGAATTTCTCTTTTACTTTCTTAATTCTCTTGAAAATTAAACCAATGTTTCCACTTTCATGAGCTAAAGTTCAACCATGGTCACCTTAGGAAATACCCCTGTTTATTTGTTAATCAGAAATACAAATCAAGTGGCACATATTTCCATTTTCTTCTTAGGCCAAAGGTTTCAGCTTCATTATATTTTACAGAAGACTTGCAGTGGTCCGGTAAGTCTTTCATGTCACAGCTGAGGTTTAATGATGGCAGTGGAGGAAAGCAGAGGTGATGCAAAGTAAGAGCAGCCCAATGGCCTTATCTGACATGGAATCTTTTTCCTGTTTGGCTTGCAGCAGCGAAGTGTTTCTGGTCAGGTTGCCTCCACCAAACCTGATTGAAGCAAAAGGGTGACATGCTCTGATAAATTCCATTTAAGGATGATTCCGTTCAGGCAAACAGTTGATCCTTCAATCTGTTGGCTGCGGGATGATACTAATATGAAGAAAATTATCCGGGTAGCTCAGATGTTCACTCAGCCACTGCAGAGGCGTTTCCAACATTGGCTCAATTCCATGAATCATCACTTGATTCTTTTTTTCCCCATCTATTCCAAGAAAGAAATCCAACAACAATAAAAGTCAAAAGAGTTGAAGAAAAAATAATCTGTTGCCTTTTGAGAATCCTTACTGCATTAAGTGGATTTTAAATCTGTTCTGTCCCCTGAACAGGAAATGTGGACATGGAGAAAGTTCAAATGTTGCAGTATGTATCACCCAAAACAGAAACCTGAGGGTTACAATATATTCTGATAAAAATTCTGTTGCTGTATGTGAAAGTATTACTTCTTTCTTAATTACTGTGCTTACTTAAGATTGACGTTAATGAAACTATAGTGGCAAAAACAGCCCATTGTACCAATGACCAAAATTTATTTTAGTTATACATTAAAAACTGTACTATATGGTTATTTAAAATGACAAGTATATGAAGTAGGTCCATACATATTTTGAAAATGTAAAACAGAAATGTGACTAGAAATCAAGAATCAGATCAGTATTTGAGATGTTTAATAAGACATAGGTGAGCTTTAGTTGTTTTCAGTAAAGCTTTCAAACATGTATCAAAATATCTTAGAGATAGTATTTGAATAACAGTTAAAATTTTAATGAGAAGGGATTACAAATCTGACTCAGGGATTCCTGTTTTAGAGTTACAAAGCCTGATTGATTTTTGTTAACATCCACTTGCTAATTAAAAGGGGGCTGAAATTCACACTTTTCTTTTAAATTCAATTGTATTCTAAATTAAACAAGATTAATTTTGTGTTTTTCATGATGTTGGTGTGTTGTACTGACAACTTTTAAAGTAAATAGAAATATTTTTGTCATAGAAAAACAAAAAAAGCAAAGCCAAACTCCTTTAATGAAAAAGAAAAAAAAAAAGAACCATCAAGAAACTCTGTGTTACTCCTCTAGCACAATTTTGGGTTTTTCTCCTTTACCATCTCTTCAAAATACAATGTCTTAACTGCTCAGCTTCCTGGTGACAGAAGACAACAAGGAAATGGGGAATCATGGAACTCTACAAAGGAGAAATACCCTACGTTTTCCTTTCTGCTCTGTTCCAAATGACTTTTGAATCTCTAAGTGCTCTAATGTCTGGGCAAAATGAGCTGATGATGTATGGTGATAATGACTTGGCTGGCACCTGAAACAAGAGACCCTTTTAAAGAAATATTTAGACTTCCTGTTAGAGGCAGCACAGTCCCGGGAAGTGACAGTCAACAGAGGACACAAAACACTACAGAGTTGATAAAAGAATGTGAAAAATAAAAACTTAACATACTAACAATTCCAAAGATAACCAAATAAAATATTCCAAACAAACTCCCAAATCACTGCGCCATAGCTTAAAACAATTTTGAAAAAAGGTATCACTTCGTAATACTACTAACCTAAAAAAATGCTTTCATTATTTTTTCTTTGTTGCAACTATACATAATTTTTTACACAGTTGTGATCACAGTGTTAATACAATGATTTGTTTTCATAATAAAATATTAAGCTATATACAGAATACTACAGAAAGCACAGTATTAGTACTTTGGGAAGATTTTTTAAACGTTGGTATTCAAATGGAGAAACCCTCAGCTATCTGGAATGATTCATTGCTTGTAAGTTCTAGTTTGCTAAAGCTTTACTGTATTAAATCTTTCTTAGAATATTTGAAAACATTTCCGGTATAATTCTCTTCATCTTCTTATATTTCTTTGAAATATTTTAATATTCTCAGAATCTTCCTCCTACTTAGCACTGAGTCAAAAAATGAAACAATAGTGGTGTAAGAGTAAAAGTTCCTTATCTCTAAAGTTTTTCCTTAAGCCAGAGTCACCTTTGTATACTATGAAACAGCAGAAGAAACAAGTCACAACTCAATATCCAAAATACTATGTCTAAAGCAATATTTAAATGTGAGAGCAAACACAATATGGTATATAATCCACTGATGATGCACAGTGTATCTGAAAGGCAAAAGACTAACCATGTTACAACACAACAAAAGGATTGTTAGAGTTTATGAGTTGTACAACAGAAGCTGGAGGACATAAGCACTATTCAAACTCTGTAACAAGCCTAATAAATCCCCTTACCTAAACCCTGAAGAGGTAGCAGTGATTCTCTGGTTTAGAAGCTGGGGCCACTTTAAAGTGTCATTAACTAAATTTAAGTAACTAAGGAAAGAATCTAAGACTGTCATATCCCTCAACAGAACAGTTTAAGGTTTTAAACATATTATTTTGTCACAGACTACATATGTCCAAATATTTCACCTGAGTTTATGTATTTTGTTTATTTTCTGACTTGCCTCAATCACACAATTTTAAACAGAGGGATTTTTAGGACAGCGGTTCCCTTGAAACTTCAAACCGAAGTTTCTCTCTTATTTGTTACTCTGTCCCCAGTGCCTAGTATGGTACCTGACATATACCACAATTAGTTAATAAATATTCTCACTGCTGGGATAATGTTCTTGCTGGTAGAATTACACTGTCAAAATTAATCTTCTTGGAATGCTTTCTGATAGCTAGCCCTACCACGTAGAATAACTCTACCTGTAAAGACTGCTTTGGTTATTAAAACAACAAAGTCAAAAATGTTTCCAGATAAGTCAAATGTACATGCTATCCTTAATTCATGGTACCATAAATAACAACAAAGCATGAAGAACATTTTAGCAATATCAAAACCAATAAAAGAAAACAGGCCAGGTGTGGTGGCTCACATCTGTAATCCCAGCACTTTGGGAGGTCAAGGTGGGAAGATTGCTTGAGCCCAGGCGTTCGAGACTAGCCTGGGCAACAGATCCCATCTCTACAAAAAATAAAAAAACTTAACCAAACAAACAAAGATTAGCTTAGCTGGCCATGGTGCTGCACGCCTGTAGTCCTAGCTACTTGGGAGACTGAGGTGGAGGAATGCCTGAGCCCAGGAGGTCGAGGCTACAGTGAGCTGTGATGGCACCACTGCACTCCAGCATGGGTAACAAGTGAGACCCTGTGTAAAAACAAAAATTAATAATAAAATAAAACAGTAAAAAAAAAAAAAAAAATCAGTAGGTCTCTTTTTTTCTTACAGTACAAAGGAAACACTTGATACTGCTAAAGTAAACAATATTTTTGGTAAACATGTCTTTGTGTTTCAAAATGGGAATCTAGACCTTAATACTTAGAATGAGAAATGTCACTACAAAGAAAATGACTCAGGAGAAAAACGTTACTGTACGCCTCTCCCACTCAGGTTTTTAAAAGAAGCTGGCTTGAAGCTTTAAGTTAGGCAAACATATGAGACAGTAATCAAGTGAACTAGTTCTATATGAACTTCTTTTATACAGGGCACTTTTTGGAGAGTAATTTTTGTTATGATTTCAAACTTACAGTGTACCCTTTCTAATATAAGATATTCTTTTACATAACTACAGTATAGCTATCACAATAAAAAATATTGATATATCATGATATATGAAATAATATATTCAAGCAGTCCATATTCAAATTTATCAGCTATCCCAATAAAGTATTTTTCTTCAATCTAGGATTCAGTCCAGGACTGTCTTAGTCTGTTCGTGATGCTATAATTGGATAATTTATAAAGGACAAACATTTATTTCTCACAGTTCCGGAGGCTGGGAAATCCAAGATCAAAGTGCTGGCACCTGGTATGAGCTTCTTGCTGTGTTCTCATATGGAAGAACGTGGAAGCGCAAGAGACAGTGAACCCACTCTTGCAAACCCTTTTCATACCAGCATAACGCCCTCCAAAAGGCCTCACCTCCCAACACTGCTGCACTGGGGATTAAGCTTCAAACACGTGAATTCTGGGGGACACATTCAGGTCATGTCAAGTATGCATATATTGCATTTAATTTTCATGTTTCCCTATTCTCTTTTAATCTGCAACCGTTTTTTAGCCTTTTCTACATTTCTGAACTTTTACAATTTTGAAGAGTACATCTCATTATTTTGTAGAATGTCCATATAGCACTTTATAAAACCAGCATCTACTTAAAAGTGAACATTTAAAAAAAGTTACATTTTAAGAAAAATATATCCAGGTAGATTTTGGTTATATGAGTAGAATGGTAAGAATTACATATAGAAAAAACGAAGAAGAAAAAAGAAAAATCACATTAACCATACAAGTCATTAATGGAAATCACAAAGTTAACTTCTTATGTGTATATTAAAAAATGATGCCTACATATAGACATGTATACAATGAATGTTATCAATATACAATAATATAAATGAGACATAAAGGAGAGAGGGCCAATTATGCACCACTAGTTAGCAAGGTACTAATGAAAGACAAATTGGGAGTTAGGCAACTTGAATTCCAATTCTGGCAACGAAGGGCTCTGAGCATGTCTCACATCACTTTGAAGCTGTTTCTTTATATATAAAATGAAGATGCCTGTATAGATGTATGGTTTGAAAATCTAGCTGACCATCAGAATCATGTGGGAAATTAAAATTATATATATATATAGAGAGAGAGAGAGAGAGAGAGCTGAGCTCCTCTCCAGACTTTCTGAATCAATTTCTGGGGTAAAGTCTTTTTTAAAAATGTTCCCTAGAATGAATCTTATGATCATACCAGTGTAGAATTTTTCTGCAAACAAAATTTTATGTAGAAACCCAATATACAACACAGGTAAAGATATGGCAGCTTTTGCTAATGTGGGATTGAGACCATCTCCTAAATTCTGCTTGCTGATTTATAACCCATGATAGCTTCTCATTTAACCCTGTGGGTCAGTTTGCAAACTGGTCTGGAGTAGAGGATCACTAACACGTCTCCCAGTTCTAGTATCTGGGTCTTTTATGCCTAAACAGCAAAATATTTCTTTCAGAGTGCAAGCCATCATAATTTATTAGTTTTGAATTCTCAAGCAATTCACTTAAACTTCTGAGTGTCTATTTCCTCATCTTACAGTGTGAACAGAGAATTCTCGTCTCCAGTTACACGAAGGATTAAATGGGATATCTAAGCAAAGCACTCAGCAGCGAACCTAGCACAGGACTTGGATACAGGTATTCAATAACACGAGTGACTCTTCTCCACCCCTCTCTCCTGCTCACTCTCTAATAAAAAATAATGGTGTCAAAAATATAATTGATAAAGTATGTGAGGAGAGAAGATCAGTTTTAAAAGGGTCATGATTTAGTAACAAAAAGTAGAGCGATTTTAATTCTCTTCCTACACACAAGTTATAAGAATAAGTTCATTTTTTTTAGTACTGGATAATTAAAAGATACATAAAAACCATGGATTCACTTACGTGATTGGCATACAAAGGGCTATAAGAATTTGGCCTCATGGTAATACCTCCTGAATTATTCAGTTCCATTTTTATGCAGTATGGCATATGATTTTAATAAATGTATTTTTTAAAAGACAACAAAAACCCAGACTCGATGATTATGCAAATTAAAAGACATTAAGAAAAATTCTTAAGTATTATAAACCTTCACATTTATTTAATAGTGCTCTCAACACATATATTCAAGTGGAGCACACCACCTGTAAGTCAAATGAGCCCTACTGCACTATAGATATATCATTTAATAGACTTTAGGTAAGGTTTTTTTTTAAAAAAAGATGAAAACATTCAAACAAAAACCTTTCAAAATCTTTATGTTATACATTTTAAGTATATCATTTGAGAATGCGCACTATGTGATAAATTTGAGTTCTAAAGATTTCTATTACTAATGGCTACTAATTATCTTTCTCATCCCAATCTGGGTTTTAGGTCTTATTTAACTAAGCCAGTTTCAACATGGAATATGATCTATAAATGTCTTTAAAAACAGGTGACTTGAGATTCTAGTGAGGTGCTTGAGTTTCCTTCTTACTATTCATATTTAAAGGAGACTTAAAGAAATGGATGATGTACCTTTAAGGGAAATTCATACATGTTTTTAACAAGAAAATTTCACTTTAATTTTTTAAAAGCTCATACTTATAAATACGGAGAATTCTAAGATCAAATGGTATAATCATTGTGTTCAGCTTTGTGGCTTCCTATTTATATTTTATAATTCAGCAGAAAATGAATCTTGGAATGTGTGATACTGAAGGTAAAATTTCTGAAAAATACTTAATACTGCTGAAAAAGTTTTAAAAAATAGAGAGATGAGTTTTCTGATTACCACTATCCTGAACAATTTTGTTCTGACAAATTCTTTAACCTCTGATATGTTCATTAGTAAAACACCAACTAATTGAATCCATTGACATGAAAAACCACAGGCTGAAATGTGAAGTGCATACATCATGCTGAAGGATTTTGTCTCAGCCACGGAGGTAATAGTCAGCGAGGTCAGGTCAAACAGGGTTAAACCAAGTCAGGATATAGCCAAAGAAATACATCAAACGCTGATTTTAAAAGGGCAATTAATCTTGGACAGAAATGCTTCCTGGGGAATGAGATCTCAATCTTAAGAGCACACTACATGATGTAGCAGTAAAAATGAACATATACAAGCTTACAGGGCTTTTATCCTATGATCACAAACAGAAGGAGAGTGCTGTTTATCAGAAAAATACAAACCCATTTAAAAATACTTACATTAACTTCTTCCGGATCCATACTCACTTAACAGGACAGGTCTTAATGAACATGCAATATCCCAGTATATACCAAATACCAGGTATACTAAATATCTCTTTCCTTGCATACATTTTATATCTTTATTATTTCTGTCCAAAATATTTTCAGAGCTTTGACTCTTAACATTTTAAACAATTTTAAAACGTGCCCATATTAATTCTTTCATTGACTTTTACTTATAATCCTTGTATTTCTTAGTAAGGAGGACATAAACTAAAATTTAAATTATATAAAGAATCCCATATGATTAGCTGTAATTATAGAAAGCAAAGTGTATTAAATTAAGTGATTGTAAGGCCATTTTTAAAACTGATTCAAAGCTTCCTGACAATAAGATAAAAATGTAGTAAAAGTTAAAAATTAAACCTTGTTCATTAATAAATAAATAAACTTTGAAAACAATATTATTTCATCTGCTTTCATAAAATGACCCAGTAACTCTAGTTGGGTGTAATAGGATCCATTAATATTTGTCAAGTATGAACTATAGAATAGTTCAACTTCATTGCTTTATTTAAAATACAGACAATAATTGTACTGTTTACATATGGTCAGAATGAAGCCCCACAGTACCTGTTTCAATGAAAAAATGACTTGTTTTTAATTGTCTGCATATACTATTATTTTGGTAAGAGAATTTTGTTTTCTAGTGCTAAAAATGAAATAATTGTGCAAGTGTATGTTTCTCATTTTGGGGACAGTCAGGTTAATTCATTTAACTTCTTGAGATTGAGATAACAATAATTCAGAAGGAGAAACCAGAAGCATCTTCTGTCAGGTCCAGTAATCTCACCATTTCCAGTAGTGGAGAACAATCAGCACTATTTCTTTGATTTTAGAAAAAAACATATGTCAATAGACTTAGTGAATTAAGAGATTCTTTATCACCAGAATTAGTCAATGTTGCCCATGTGCTGAGACAATATGCAGAGATGGAGGGGGAGGGAGGCAATCAAAGCAAAGAATTTGATTCATTTGATCTTAGAATTTAATAGTATCACGATAAATTAAGAAAATATATTGTAATTAGTAAATTTAAACTGAGCCTAACAGATTATTTAAACGTGCTTATGAGGGCTACATTTGAAGAACTTTTAGAATTCCCACCGTGAATGACACTGTATCATTTCTTCCATAAAATATGTACACAAGAAGGAATACAAGCAGAGAGTGTTAGGCTAAGACTGAAAGGAGAGGCTCCCATTATAGCCAAGTGACCCCATCCCATATGTCAGGCTTACAGTATCTCCACAAAGTTACAAATGGACTTTCCATGGTCACTTGTGAAGAGATTAAACAACAAATATATGTACAATTTGCTGTTTATGGTTTTCTTCAATGTGAAACTACTAGCAACTATCTATTACAGTCTAGTTTTGGACCTCTTGCCTTAAAGAGGTTTAAAATATTTTAACAAGTATATGATCATAGTCAATCTGGCTGCAGGAAATGCAGTGACTATGAAGATGCCTTAGTAAAATAAGCTTATTTCTTCCATACCAGAGACACACTTCCGGCACTTCTAATCCTGTCCAGAAGTTAACTTCTAAGAAAGTAGAAATCAATGTCTCTTGCCATAACTTGAGTTATTTTTATAAGCAGTTACAATATTGATTTACATTTAGAGCATTACACATTTATAACTTCTATGTGTAGACTGAACATCGCCTACTTGTCTTTGCATAGTGGAATTAACAAACAACAACAAAAAAACAAAACTGCTTCTTTATCACTTTCCTTTGTAAATTTCTTATGAGTACAGTTCTTTTACTTGTGAAAAATGCTAACAAAACTCTAAGAAACAAAAAAGATTCAAACATAAAGTCTCAAAAAATAAAAAAGACAATGAAGACTCACTTCAAAAAAATTTCTGGTTCATTTAAACTCTGTACGCATCCCATAAGATGGTAGCAGGAAGCCTCATTATTTTATAAAATAAGAAAACTGAATATTCATTAAAAAAACTAAATGATTGCCCAAATCAAACAGTGTGAAGGTATAGAGATACTAATTTCTTCTAATTCAAATTCTAAATGAGTATCTAAAGAATTACTGAAACTGCAAATCCTGCAATGTGATGAGGTTTGGAGATTGGAATTTTTTTATTCCTGTGGCATGAGTTTGCAAACTGAAGTGCCTATTCTTCTGGGGGCAGTGCCATCACACTGACAAATGTGATTATTGCTCAAATATTATCTCAAATCACAAGATATTAACCAGCTTCAATTTTGTCCAAATACTTAAAGTATCTGCCTCATACGGTCAGCATGAGAGTTATATGTTTCTTTTTCTAATTGCTTTATGTCTGAACAAAATTTATCTTGTCAGCTAATTCACTTTATTAACATAATCTAATCATATAGAGCAAAGCAGAAAAAATGTGAATATACCATCTTTTCTTTCCTTTTTTCTTTTTTCTGAGATGGAGTTTCACTCTTGGTGCCCAGGCTACAGTGCAATGGTGCATTCCAGGTCACTGCAACCTCCGCCTCCTGGGTTCAACCAATTCTCCTGCCTCAGCCTCCCGAGTAGCTGGGATTACAGGCATGCACCACCACACTCGGCTAATTTTGTACTTTTAGTAGAGACGGGGTTTCACCATGTTGGTCAGGCTAGTCTCTAACTCCTGACCTCAGGTGATCCACCCGCCTAGCTTACCACATTGCTGTACATTACATTAGAAGACTGCAAAATGAAGTTTAAGTGGGTAAAGCTTATAGGTGTTTTGTATTCTCCAAGGTAAAAAATAAATGTTCTTGATACGTTATTTTTAATGAACATAGAAAAAAATATTTCACTTCAGGTCTGGTACAGAAGCTTAGATCTCTGAGTCATTTTAACTACAACTGAAACCACAAAAACAATTTACCTGAGCTCACCTTTGGTCATTTCCTGTTACCTCCAACTTGACTAATTCCCTCAGCCATTTACAAAAAAAGAAAGGAACACACAAAAGAGCTCATCATTAGTTACTCCACAAGCAGCAGCTCACCATTAGTTACTCCACAAGAACAACAACCTAAAGCACGTATTCATAAATACTAGTACATTCGACTTTCATATGATGAAATCAGACAAAAGTATTTCATCACTGAATCACTTGGAGGGAGTAGAAAACAATGGTGCCACATAACTTTTATGAAGTACTTTCTCTTTTCATCATGTGATGACAGCAAGTTCTTATCCATACACACCCAATCTTAAAGTCTTTCGCTTTCAACTTAAGTTGAGTGCAGGTGTGTCAAACTGCTTCATGTCTGACACGTCTGACAATACTACAGGTGAACTGAACCAGGAAGCAAACGGGTTTTTACTGAAACAGTGACTCGATGTTTTGGATACTCTACACAGATTTTTAAATGACAATTTTTTTTTAATATGTAATAAAAAGAAGAGGCAAAGATAAAAGTTTTTCTAAAGAAAAGATACTAGTGTTAGAGATGTGGCTTCCTCCTGGAATGAAAGATACCATCAAAAATACCTGAAAAAAATAGAAAGAATAGGCATTATCTATGTCATTTCAATGAAGTGTGTGTTCCGCAGTCAAGAGAAGCATTTGAGAGTTTGCGTGGGGAGAAGTCTGTCACACAATGTACTCACCTACAGCACCTGAAATCACCTAAAAGGAAGGTTTGTGGATAAGGCTGTGTGGCTGCGTTGCCTCACTGCTCCACTCTTCAAAAAAAAAAACCACAAGGGAAGTCACACTGTGTATCCCCCAGAAAAGGATGTACACGTAGAGCAGCCTAGAAATTTAAGAGAATAAAGAGTCTCTTCGTCTCTTTTAAAAGAACAGCTTCACAAATTTGTGTGCCTTTCGTGTGTAGGGTCACGTTAATCTTGTCTTGTAACCTGGGTCTAAGACCAGAATAAAGGTGTATTCTGAGAGTGTGTGTCAGTTCAAAGCACATGACTGCTTTTCATTTACATGTCTGGTGTTCATAATCACCATTTAAAAAATTCAACAAGAGTGGTCAGGATTATATATAGGAACACTAAAATAACAAAGCAAACAAGATAAAAACAGTAGACACTCAGGTTCCTAAGATCGCATCAGAAATATTACTAAGAGAGAAGACCATGTAGGCAGATTAGATACTAAACACAAATTGAAGAATAAAGATCTGTGAAAGTAAAATAGTTAGGAAAAAGCAAGTATTTCAGAATGTTATTTGAAACTAAATCAAAAAGTTAAAAAGAAAGAAAGAAAAAAACAAATGGCAGCATAGTAGAGAGGAAAAAACCAACAGACCACCAGGAGATGGAGACCTGTGTTCTAAACCTAGTTCTGCAATTAAGTGGTTAAGACACCTTTGGCAAAATCATGCAAAAAATTAAAAGAGTAAACTTTGGGAGGCCAAGGTGGGTAAATCACTTGAGGCCAAGAGTTTAAGATCAGCCTGGCCAACATGGTGAAACCCTGTCTCTACCAAATATATAAAAATTAGCCAGGCATGGTGGCACATGCCTGTAATCCAGCTACTTGCGTGACTGAAGCACAAGACTGCTTGAACCTGGGAGGGAGGGGTTGCAGTGAGCTGAGCTGAGATGGCACCACTGCACTCCAGCCTGGGTGACAGAGCGAGACTCGTCTCCAAAAAAAAAAAAAAAAAAAAAAGTAACTTGAAAGTTCTACAGTTATACAATTCTTTAAAGATGTAAAATACAGTATTAACACCCAATTAATTTCTTCCCACTCTAGGCACTCCTTAACCACACCCACAAACTAGAAATTGGCAACCATGAAATAAAAATGAATTGAACTAATAAATTTGTCATTAACAAAATAAACAATAAAAAATTTCAAGTAAGCCCTCTTTCCTGGATAGCAACTGTTAACTTTAATTTTTACAGATAAAACACAAATGTATCAAGGGAGACCACCTTATATAAACTTGGGACTAGCAAATATGGATCATTTGGTGTCTGTGACAATTGTGCTGCTGTTAGGGGACAGAACATTATAGAACATATTCCTGCCAAGGTTTTTGGTTTCATTGGGGTGTTCCCATTCTATAGTCAAGGATGCTATAAAAAAGTAAATTTAAAATGACGTATTTTAAGAAGCAGATTGTCAAAAAAACATCTAGGAAAAGTGTAGTAAGGTAGTCATTTGAGACTGGGTGCAGCAGCTCATGCCTACAATCCCAGTACTTTCTGAAGCTAAAGTGGTAGTATCACTTGAGTGAGAAATGTAAGACCAGCCTGGGCAACACAGTGAGACCCCACCTTTTGTTTTTAAAAAAGGTAGTTATTTGAGTATTAAACTCTGGCTTAAATTTCATTTACTCCTAATTGATAAAAGCATTTGTCATAGTTTCGTTGCTTGTCCCCGCCAAACCCCAGGTTGAAATTTTATCCCCAAAGTTGGAAATGGGGCCTAATGGGAGGTACTTGGGTCGGGGTTGGGGGGTGGATACCTCATGAATAGATTAATGCCTTCCCTGGGTGAGGAGGAGTGAGTGAGTTCTCACTGTCTTAGTTCCCACAAGAGCTGGTTATTACAAAGAGCCTGGCACCACCCTGCTCTCTCTGGCTTCCTCTCTCATCATGTGACCACCGCACACATTTCCCTTCAGCTTCCACCATGAGGAGAAGCAGCCTGAGGATCTCAGGAGATGCCCAATATCCAGGCAGCAGAGTTGTGAGTTAAATAAACCTTTTTTCTTTATAAATTACCCAGCCTCAGGTATTTCTTTTTTTTTTTTTTTTTTTTTTGAGACGGAGTCTCGCTCTGTCGCCCGGGCTGGAGTGCAGTGGCCGGATCTCAGCTCACTGCAAGCTCCGCCTCCCGGGTTTACGCCATTCTCCTGCCTCAGCCTCCTGAGTAGCTGGGACTACAGGCGCCTGGCTAGCTTTTTGTATTTTTTAGTAGAAACGGGGTTTCACCGGGTTAGCCAGGATGGTCTCGAACTCCTGACCTCGTGATCCGCCCATCTCGGCCTCCCAAAGTGCTGGGATTACAGGCTTGAGCCACCGCGCCCGGCCTAGGTATTTCTTTATAGCAACACAAACAGACTAAGACAGCATCTAGTTTTTTTTAATGTTCTTTAAAGTACTATTACAAAGTACTCAAAAAGAGAAAAAACACAATACAGAGAATTAACTGAAAGCCAATGTTGCCATGGACAGGAAAGAGGTTTATGGGGTATATCTCTATCAGCAATAAAAACTATTAACTTTTTAATTACACTTCAAATGAAAATAACTCATCTATATTCCAAAATCCTCAAAAACACAAAAAAAAGACATTAAATAGATCAAAAACAAACCACCTTATAACACTGAGAAAATGAACTAAAAAAGTAAGCTTATTCTTGAATTTCTGGGAATTTCTCAGAAGTTATGAGTTACTTAGTCAAAATTTATGTAGCTTGAGGTCAAAAATAAAGTTTACTTAACTGGCTCTAAAGAGATACAGGAAAATGGCAACGCTGGTTGTCTCTAGAAAAGGGAACTAGGTTAGAGTTTGGTGAGCAGCAGTTAGGAAAGAGACTTTTTACTAAATTCCTTTATATATGCTTTGATGTTTAAAATATGTAAATGTATTGTCTATAAGAAAAAAAGTTTTAATTATTTTAACCGAACACAATCCATTAAAAAAGAGAGAGAGAGAGAAAGAGAAAGAAAATGAAGGCAAGTCACAGAGTAGGAGAAAATATCTGTAAATTGTATGTCTGATAAAGAACTTGTATCCAGAACATATAAACAATGCTCAAAACTCAGTAATAAGGAAACAATCCATGAAAAAAACAAGAAAAGGATGTGAATAGACACTTCATCAAAGAGATCTACAAATTATAATAAGCACATGAAAACGTGTTCAATGCCATTAGTCATTAGAAAAATGAGAATTAAAATCATCATGAGCTACCACTAGGATGGTAATACATGTGAGTGAGAATGTGGAGAAACTGGAATTCTTTTTTTTTTTTTTTTTGAGATCGAGTCTGGCTCTGTCGCCCAGGCTGGAGTGCAGTGGCCAGATCTCAGCTCCGCCTCCCAGGTTTATGCCATTCTTCTGCCTCAGCCTCCGGAGTAGCTGGGACTACAGGCGCCCGCCACCTCGCCCGGCTAGTTTTTTGTATTTTTTAGTAGAGACGGGGTTTCACCGTGTTATCGGGGATGGTCTTGATCTCCTGACCTCGTGATCCGCCCGTGCCTCAGCCTCCGGAGTAGCTGGGACTACAGGCGCCCGCCACCTCGCCCGGCTAGTTTTTTGTATTTTTTAGTAGAGACGGGGTTTCACCGTGTTATCGGGGATGGTCTTGATCTCCTGACCTCGTGATCCGCCCGTCTCGGCCTCCCAAAGTGCTAGGACTACAGGCTTGAGCCACCACGCCCGACCAGAAACTGGAATTCTTACACACTGCTGGTAAGACTGTAAAATGGTACAGTCACTTTGGAAAAGGTTAGCAGTTTCTTTTAAAAT
Source organism: Colobus angolensis palliatus (assembly GCF_000951035.1). Classification (NCBI taxonomy): domain Eukaryota; kingdom Metazoa; phylum Chordata; class Mammalia; order Primates; family Cercopithecidae; genus Colobus; species Colobus angolensis. The sequence goes on along the minus strand of NW_012116821.1, from coordinate 10,241,986 downwards.
AAAAAATAAACTTGCTATATGACCTTGTCACTCCACTCCTAGGAAGCTACCAAAGAAAAATGAAAACAAATGTCCACAGAAAGACCCATATTTGAATGTTCCTAGTAGCTCTGCTTATAAAGGTGAAAAGCTGGAAACAGTCCAAACACCCATCAGCTGGTACAGGGTGAACCAAAATGTGATGTACCTACCCAATGGAGTATTAGTCACCAATAAAAAGGAACAAACTATGGACACTTGCTTCAATATGGATGCAATTCAAATACATAATGTTAAGTGGAAAAAAACAGTTGCAAAAGACACTATGTTGTATGATTCAATTTATGTGAAACATCCAACTAGGCAAATTATAGAGATAGAAAGCAGACCAGTGGTTGTTTATAGCTGGCAGTGGAGCAGAGATTAGCTACAAGTAAGTACAAGGAGATGGAAATGTTCCAAAAACCAAATTGTGGTGATGGTTGCACAACTCTATAAATTCACTAAAAAATCATTAAATTATAAAAAAATCATTTAACTAAAACTCTTACTGAAAGCTAAAATTACACAGTAGAAAAGATGGATTAGGATTCTAAGATAGTATTATAATCAACTTAATGCTAATTGCTCCATGATTTAATGATCATAAATAATATGTTTCATGGTAATGATAGAAAGAATTCAGTAACTGGATTGTTTAGCAAACATTTACCCTAGCACTAGAGATACATGGATGTGTGTAAGACATCATCAGAAACCTTACTACAAAGGCTAGTAAAGGTCAAGGAAGACTTTATAAAATGTATTTATAACCTCTTAAACCCTGTTCAGTTTTAATAATTTTGGGTAGTAGTCAGTGGTCTCTTCCTTCAATCCCTTCTGGTATTAGTGTATTATTTTAGATGCCCTTCCCCTTCCTATTAATCTCTGTTCATTTTTACAGTGTTATATACATGTAGGAATGCTAGTATAGGCAAGCATACTTGACTAAGGAAAATCGCAATATTCTCAGGCTGAATGACACATATTTTGGGCTCCATATTCTTCGCTTAGTCATTTAGGCTGGAATACCACAACATTACCCCCAAACCCACTGTTTCTGATTCTACTACTTAGGCAAACTATTTCCTTAGATGCATCATGCTTCATGAACTGTGTGGTATATGTCATGCAAGTAATCCTGCATTTCTCCAATTCAGAATACATTCATAAGAAGCATTATCGGTTAAAGTATTACCTTCATATATACTAATGCATTACCTCTTTCCTTCATAGATTTAAAGTTTTTTAAAAAAACTCTGTTATATAATAAATATAAACTCTATGCAATTTTTATGTCAATACAGTAATATGCCACTGAAAATTTCCCCTGTAGTTTTAGTAAGCATTAATAGGGCTGGGATTCAAGAACAGCAGGACATTTTACACACACACACACACACACACACACATAATGTGGTCATCATTTGGTATTCATGAAGGATTAGTTCAAGGATCGCGGAGGATACCAAAACCCACCGATGCTCAAGTCCCTTATACAGAATGGCATAATATTTGCATATAACCTATGCACATGTATGCTTTAAATCATTCATCTCTAGATTACTTGTAATATTTAATGCAATCTAAATCGATATAAATACTTGTACTGTATTGTTCAGGGAACAATAACAAGAAAAAAAAAGTCTGTTTATCTTCAGTACAGACATAATCATCCATTTTCTCTCCCAAATATTTTTTATCTGCTGTGGACATGATGTGGAGCCCATGGATATGAAGGGCCAACTATATTACACACATATGTATATCTCATGTATTCAAGTATGTGTGTGTGTGTGTGTGTGTGTGTGTCTGTCAACAGTGGTCTCCATCAGTTAATGGATTATGGGCACTGTTGTTTTCTGCATTTTCTTGGTGTTCTGTATGTTGTAATAAAGAAAAACAGAAATCAGCAATTTTAAAATCTGTCCCTTGTGTGCAGGAAAACACCCTTAACCTAAGTTACAAAATTAGGGCCATAAAACAGGTCAAGTTTTTGAATGAACTTGTAGATTGTCAAAGCCTAAAAGAACAAGGTTAACTAAAAAAGAAAAAGTCGAAAGTAGTAGAAAATTCAAATAAAATACTCATCAATTATTCAATATTAACAACTTTCACATACCAAAAATAAGAAAATTATTTTTACCATTTCTGACTTCTTTAGTGTTAATAAACAAAATGCAAGATTAAAAGTAGTATTTATCAGAACTGAATCCATAAATTAAAAACCAGAGTACCAGAGATGTGCTAAGAGGGTGATTTAAAAACTATTCTATTTTGCCAGAGTCGAGTCCTCATTTTGTTAGTCAATAATTTACAAAATAATATATTAAATATTAAGTGCTTCTGTTTGAAAAGACTTTTCACCATAAGATACGAAAATATCTTCCTGAAATAACCTGTTATTTATAAATGTGGAATGCTTATTTTACTTCAGTAACAGAAAATGAAAGAAATGTTTTAATGTTGCTCATTGTATTACCTTCAGGATCAACAGCAGAAGGACAGACTTCTTTGAGGAGATCTCCTAGTGTGTGCAACTGTCCATCTGCAGCCACAGGACGAAACAGCTTCTGAATGAAAGGTCTTTCAGTTGTTGTCTATTTGAAAAATGAAAAAATAATTCAAGCAATGAAGTCTTTGTTGCTGCCAATTATAAATTTATATATCATAAACTTTATGGATTAAAAAGCAAACAACACAAAAAGATACCAATGAAAGCATTTCTTCTCAGTATCTCTAGAAGAGACTAACAAAGCAAAGACAAAACAGAAACCCTGGCTGAATACTGAATTGAAGAAGGAAATTTTTTAGAAATCCAACTATAAAACACAGTTTTGGGATAAATGGGGAAATACAGAATGGACAACTGATAATATTATTGAGTGAATGTCAAATTTCATAGGTATAATAAGGACAATCCTTATTTTGAAGAAATTCATGTTCAAGTGTGTGTGTGTGTGTGTGAGAGAGAGACAGAGAGAGAGTTGTGGGGGGGGGTGTGAAGACAAAGCAAAAATAAAAAAATATTAACTAATGCTGAATCTAGGTAGAAGGTGTATGATTTTAGTACTTTCATTATTTCAACTTTTCGATAGGTTTCACGGTTTCCAAAATAGCAGATGCAGCCATTTCATCTGACAAAAACTGTTAGTAGCACTACACCATAATTTATTGCTAATAATCTCATTGTTTTACTCACTTTTAAAATTGTTTCATTTACTAAATGTCCTCAGTGATGATGGAGGCTTTATCATGACAGAGTACAGAGGCTCTGAAATCAGTCAGTGTCTACAAAGAACACTACTGTTTGCAAGATCTATGATCTTGTACCCGGTTCCCTTTATCTGCTAATTTGGGACATTCCATATCTCTTGAGTTTGTTGTGGAAATAAATGAACAACTGTGCCAACCACAGAGTAAATAAATAAACGTTAAAGAGAATAAAAGCATTTTTACCTCCTCTCTCCCTCTTAATTGTTATTTCACTTTAAGATGGTAAATTTTAAGCTTTCTGAGATGAAAAATCATTAAAACTTGAACAGAGAAATGTCATATATATATATATATATATAGAGAGAGAGAGAGAGAGAGGGAGGGAGGGAGAGAGAGAGAGAGAGAGAGAGAGAGAGAGAGTTTGTTTTTTGAGACAAGGTTTCACTCTGTCACCCAGGCTGAACTGCAGTGGCGCAACCCCCAAGTTGCAATTCTCCACCAAAGCCTCCAGAGTAGCCGGGACTACAGTTGTGAGCCACCATGCTCAGCTAATTTTTGTATTTTCTGTAGGGGGGGGGTCTCACTATGTTGCCCAGGCTGCCCCATATTTTATAAGAATATGATTTCAAACACTTAGGCATTAGAGACAAGTTTTTGCTTTTGTCTTTTAATGATAGAGATACACCTCAACATCTTTGACACAACTGTTAGAGATTTGGTTTAAAAAGAAATAGACATGGATGAAGCGGGAAACTATCATTCTCAGCAAACTAACACAGGAACAGAAAACCAAACACGTCGTGTTCTCACTCATAACTGGGAGTTGAACAATGAAAACACATGGACACAGGGAGGGGAACATCACACACCAGGGCCCGTCGGGTAATAGGGGGCTAAGGGAGGGATAGCATTAGGAGAAATACCTAATGTAGATGAGGGGCTGATGGGTCCAGCAAACCACCATGGCACGTGTGTATTTATGTAACAAACCTGTACATTGTGCACATGTATCCCAGAACTTAAAGTATAATACAAAAAAAAAAACCATAATGAAAATAAATAGAAAAAATAAACATACAAGCATGTGAGCTGCCTTTCCTAGTTCTATGCTTATGTATTCACTGAATACACAGTATTTTAAAATAGTACTCCAATAATATATTTGAGTGTTTGTGACAAGTATGAAAATAAACTGTAATTTTTAAAAAATCTTGATAATATGCACTGAATATGATTCAATTCACTTCACTATTTGAACTCTATGAATTATTTTTAAAAATATGACTGATATCCTTTGATATGTGTTGGCTCCGTGTCCCCACCAAATCTCATCTCAAATTGTAATCCCCACCTGTGTAAGGAGGGACATGTAATCCCCATGTGTCGAGGGAAGGAGGTGACTGGGTCATGGGGGTGGTTTTCCTCATGCTGCTCTCGTGATACTAGTGAATTCTCATGAGATCTGATGGTTTTAAAAGTGGCAGTTTTTCCTGCACTCTCATCTCTCTTTCCTGCCGCCTTGTGAAGGTGCCTGCTTCCCTTTCTACCATGATTTTAAGTTTCCTGAGGCCTCCACAAGCCATACGGAAAAGTGTCAGTTAAACCTTTTGCCTTTATAAATGATCCAGTCTCAGATATTTCTTTATAGCAGAGTGAAAACAGACTAATACATCCTTCAATTTAAAAAGCTATACTTTCTCATACAAGTTGAAGCGAAGAACAGTATCATGCATAATCAAGTGATTAACTGTGTAAAGATAATAAGGTTGGGGAGTTCAGAGAAGAAAAGAAACGAATAGGGAACTGTAGTGATAATTTAAAATAGCCATCCTTCTCTCAGGGTTTTTGATCTTCAGGCCATGAAGAAGCTTTTAATGCTTTTTAGCAAAGGAAGTAATGTTGGCGAAAGGCTTTTTCTGACGATTAATGGAAAGCAGTGCTGTGTATGGTGAGTTGGTTATGAAGCAAAATCAAGAATGACTGGTGAGAGGCTGACTGAATATAGGAAGCTTATGTGAAGACAACTGGAGCTGGTGCAGTGGAAAACGAAGAGACCAGGAATATACCCACAACTTAAAGAAAAAAGTCAGAAGGTACCTCCCACAGTCCGACCTGAAAACAACAAAGTCAAAGGAATCTTTTCAAGAAGTTGGAGCTCTCATTCATATCCTAATTAGTGTATGAAATGCGAGGTGGCTTTGCTATAATGAAATTACCTGGAATATTTCTAACACAAAGAAATAATAAATGCTTGAGGTGGTGAATATCCTCATTTGATCATTGTACATTGCATGTTTATAGCAAAAGATTACATGTACCCCATAAATAATTGCAACTATTATATATCCATAAAAATTAAAACTAAAAAATTAAAAATTACCTGAAAAAAATGCTAAACAGGAAAGGCCAATTAGTCTTGGTTACATATTAAAAAACAGAAATTCTCCTCTAACCTCACTACTGGAGAAATATCCTGTTATGTTTATGTATCTCTCTCTTTTCCCACTCTTTCCCAAATCTGAGCAAGTATTATAAAGGAATATAACCTTCAATGATCTTTTATGATGAGGTATTTGCTTAGTGGGGAGAAACCCCCAGTGCTGTTACATAGTGTAGCTACTTGCTGTAGAATGGTAACTAAGAAAACACTCAGCAAAGTGTTGTTTCTCATTTAATGAAAATCTTATTTTAAAAGACAAAAACTCAATATACCCCAACCAAAAATCTGATGAACATTTTCTGTTTAATATTTATTATACAGTGCCTTTAAAAACATAATATTCTTATTCTTAAAAATTTAGTGTGCTAGTAAATAGCAATTAAGTACCTAAGTCAATCAGGACTACAAAAAAATACTCAATTTGGGGAGTTAGTTACTTCTGTCATGTGAATGTTTGCGTCCCTTCAAAATTCCTGCTGAAACCTATTCCTCACCATTGGCAGTACTAAGAGGTGAAGCTTTTGAGAGGTAATTAGGTCATGAGGGCAGAGTCCTCATGAATGGGATCAATGCACTTATAAAAGAGGCCCCAGGGAGCCTGTAAGCCCTTTGCCCCTTGTGCCATGTGGGGTGGGGGTGGGGGGCGGCAGTGCAGCAACCAGTGCTAACTCTGAAGCAGACAGCAGTCATCACCAGACACTGAATCTGCTGAAGCCTTGCTCTCTGACTTCCCAGCCTCCAGAACTGTGAGGAATAATTTTCTGTTGTTTATACATACATTATCCAGTCTTGGCCTGGTGTGGTGGATCACCTGAGGTCAGGAGTTCAAGACCAGCCTGGCCAACATGGTGAAACCCCATCTCTACTAAAAATACAGAAAATTAGTTGGGCATGGTTGTGGGCGCCTGTAATCCCAGCTACTCAGGAGGCTGAAGCAGGAGAATCACTTGAAGCCAGAAGGCAGAGGTTGCAGTGAGTCAAGATCATGCCATTGAACTCCAGCCTGGGTAACAAGAGCGAAACTGTCTCAAAAAATAACAACAATAAAAATTACCTAGTCTAAGATATTTTGTTATAGCAGCCCAAATGGACTAAGACAATTACCCTTAAAACAAAAGCTCCTACAGATCATGCAATCAAGTGCAGAGGTTCTTAAGGGCCATGGGAACGGAGGACACATTCCTGCAAACTTTTCAACAGTTCTCATTAGCCCTGTGTTACAGCTCTGCAGAGAAGACTAAATTATACCGAGAAATATTTTTAAATCTCCACAAATAGGAATTTGTAAACGCTGATTTAGTATATATAAAATTAGACAAGACTAACAATATTCAATGCAATCTAAATCTTAGGTTGACAGACAAGAAAGCCACTGCAAACAGGAATATACCACAATACCTGATCTTGCCACATATTTGTAAATATGCAAAGCATTTCAATAACTTCCAAGAAACAGTGTTACTCTCATGAGAAATAACATGATGTAAGTCACATTTGAAACTGTCCTTGTTACTTTTTCAAATGTATGTTAGTCATTTCCTAACACCAAATGAAATGAAAAACTGAGGTGGTAATGGCTGGCTGCTCCCATCTCTCCTCTACTCATGCACCTTCACCAATACATCAATCACTTTTTCTTATATGGGAAGTTTACGGTGTTGACATAGCTCAGAGATACATTGAAGAAAAGCAGAAAAATGAAACTTGTAAAAATTTTGGCAAACCTTATGCATTTTCTTAAATAGTTCAAATGTAAAACTTAAAATTCTTATAAATAATGTAGTGTTACAGCTATATTGTAAATGGTGGCTCATGCCTGTAATCTCAGTGCTTCAGGAGACCAAGGTGGGAGGAGAGCTTGAGTCCATGAGTTTGAGACTCCCCTGGGCAACACAGAGAGACCTCATCTCATCAAAATGTAAACAAAAAACTCTCCAGGTGTGATGGAGTGCACCTGCAGTCCCAGCTACTTGGGGGTGGGGGTGGGGGTGGGGGGCAGAGGCTGGAGGAATGCTTGAGACCAAGGGGTCAAGACTGTAATGAGCCCGTTCACACCACTGTACAACAGAGCAAGACCCTGTTTCAAAAAAAAAAGAGAAAGAAATGAAATGCAAAGAGAAAGTCTCTATTTCCAATATAGCCAGTAGAGCCAATAGGTTAACCAATAAAATCAGACAATGTGTGGACTTTAAGAGTAACAAGCACAATCATCACAAACTTAAATCAGGTTTGAGTCCTTTGAGTTATATACAGTTACATGCTGCAACAAAACATGCCAGGCAGTTGTTAAAAAGCATTAGATTCAGTTGGGGGTGGTGGCTCATGCCTGTAATTCCAGCACTTTGGGAGGCCGAGGCAGGCGAATCACGAGGTCAGGAGTTCAAAACCAGCCTGGCCAATATGGTGAAACCTGGTCTCTACTAAAAATACAAAAATTAGTCAGGCATGGTGGCACGTGCCTGTAATCCCAGCTACTCAGGAGGCTGAGGCAGGAGAATCGCTTGAACCAGAGGGTGGAGGTTGCAGTGAGCCAAAATCTCGCCACTGCACTCTAGCCTGGGCGACAGAGTGAGACTGTCTCAAAAAAAAAAGAGTATTAGATTCAAGTCCTATTTCTGTCATTCATTATGGGACCATGGGCACAATTACCTATCTTTCCTGAAGCTCAGTTTTTTCAACTGCAAAACAGGAATATATACATATGTGTAAACACACATGTATATGTACAAATAGAGATAATACCTGTATTATAGAGTTTCTGAGATAATAAAATGCACAACACAATTCTGACACATAACAATTTGTAACTTAAAACATATCATCAGCAGGGCCACTAGTTTTAGTACACTGTAACGCATAGTTTAATTTAACACTATCCAAACTATGTGTTGACTCAAGGTTTTATTTCCTTTTAGTTTCATTCATTTACCGTCCACTTGTTTGTAAGCTAAAAAGTCCAGAATCACAAAATTCAGAAGTTTATGTTTTAATGTTTTTCTATATAGCAAGGAAAAAAAAAAAAGGCAAAGTCATTTTAACACTACTTTCAAAATCAGCCTAGAACTTAACACTAGAGGCATGACCCATAAAAGGGAATACTAATAAATAGACTTAATCAAAATTAAACAACAACAGCAAAGCTTTTGCTCTGCAAAAGATCCTGTGAAGAGAATGAAAACATAAGCCGTGGGCTGGGAGAAAATATTTGCAAACCCGATCTCCAAGAAAGGTCTTGTGTCTATAATATATAAGAACTCCCAAAATGCAACAGTTTAAAAAAAAGCAAATAATCCAGTTAGAAAATGGGCAAAAGAAATAAACAGACATTTTACCAAAGAGAATATATAGGTGGCAAATAAGCACATGAAACTATATCTCACACATCATTAGCCATTAAGAAAATGCAAATTAAAACCACAATGTGATATCACTACACACCTACCAAAATATCCAAAATAAAAATTAGTGGTAACACCAAATGCTGGTAAGCATGTGGAAAAATAGTCCTTCACACATTGATGGTACAAATGTAAAATAGTACAGTCCCTCAGTAAAGGAGTATGGCAGTTTCTTACAAAACTAAACATGCACTTACCATATGACCAAGTAATTACACTCTTGAATATTCCCAGAGAAATAAAAATGTCTTCTCCAAAAAACTTGTACATGAACATTCATAGCTGTTTTATTTGTAAGAGTCAAACCAGCAAGCAATCCCAGGGTTACCCATTAAAGCAGGTGAATGCTTATAAACTGACTGTAACACGTCTGTCCCATGGAATACTACTTAGCAATAAAAAGGAACAAACTACTGGTATATGCAACGACGTGGATAGATCTCAAGGGAATTATGTTATGTGAAAAAAGTCAATCTCAAAAGGTTACAGGCTGCATGACTCCACTGATATTAGCGAAATGACAAAAACTTTAGAAATGGAAAACAAATTAGCAGTTGTCAGAGGTTAGGGAAGAGATGAAGTAAGGTAGGTGGCTGTGGTTATAAAAGGGTAGCCTAAGAGATCCTTGTGTTGAAACGGAGCTATATTTTGAATATAGGGTGAATCTACATATGTGCTAAAGATTGCATAGAACCAAATACACACACACAGTATATGTAAAACTAAGGAAATCTGAGTAATGTTTGTGGATTATATTAATACAATTTCCTGGTTGTGATACTGTACTATAATTATGCAGGATGTTAGAATTGGGGGAAACTAGATGAAGGGTATGTAGATCTTTCTGTATTATGTCTTACAATTGTATGTGAATCTGTAATTATCTCAAAATAAAAATCTTTTTAAAAAATCCAAAACAACTAGTCTAGAGCTTTGTTAATCAAAGTGTACTCTGAGGACCTGTAGCATCTTGGTTATCATCTGGATCTTATTAAAATGCAGATTCTCAGGCCACATACTGGAATTCCTGAATTGGAATCTGCATTTTAACAAGATTTCCAAGTGATTCATGTTTAAAGTTTGAGAAGTACTGGTCTACAACACTGACTTTCAACTTTTCAACCTACTCTAACACATCTGAAGGCCGTAACAAAATTTACATCAATAACAGCTGCTCAGTTGAGCAGTGACTCTCAACACAAATGAGTGAGGAAAGGTGGGGACTCAAGACTCAGGTAGCAGGAAAAGCCTCTTAGGTGATTCTGATGAAATGTTTTCTCCATCCTGGCTGAAAAACCCAGAACACAGTCAATTAAGGCTCAAAACAAAAGTAATGTTTATAATGTTGGAGATCTTTAAAAGGCAGATAATATATACTAAAACACAGCAAAAGCAATTATTACAATGTATAAATCTTATAAGAAAGACATCAGAATTAAAATCACCAAGTACATAATGAAAATCCTTTAAAAAGTATGAAAATGAATGTAGTCTAAGTAGCTACTAATAACGGCAGTTATAGTGAGAAATGCTCTAGAGTCTTTTATTCTTGATATTTCCTAGTCACAAACATCTATTTCCAAAACTGACCCTTCATATTTCAAATAATTTATAGCCTGGTACAGTAATAAGAGCATGATATTTAAAGTCAGTCAGAAGACACATATTCTAGCTCTGGATGGCACCTGATTACATTAGATTCGGTTTATGGTTCCAATCCCAGCTCTGTCAATTAGTACCTGGGTGACCCTAGGCAAATACTTAAACCTTCTTGTGTTACTTGTGTGTCAATTGTTTCATCTGTAAAATGAGGATATTAACAGTATATACCTCAAAGGTTTTTTTGTGAAGGTTATACAATTAATTCATATAAAGCATTTAGAACAATATCTAGCACATACTGAATGCTCAATGAGTGTTATAATTGTTCTTTTTAAATGTGACTTGACTCTCAACAGAACTTTACTGAATTCTAATATGTATTCTGTATTGAGTTGTCAAAAAAAATAAGGATTATAATAACATACACTATTCTTGTAGTCAACCCTGTTACTATGTTATTACTAGTGCTAGTCTTGTTGTTTTGGTCATACAAATTGTATTTACATATATTAAGAATTAGAAATGTTGGTTTATTAAAAATGACCATTTATGGCTAGAAGGGTATATATCTGGGTCACTGACTATGGAGTCAATGTCCATAAAGAGGAGGAAGAACACCATCAGAGTAAAAGGAGATTCTATTCACTGAAACAAAGTGATAAAAAGTTATGAAAGAGAAAAACATAAAAAAACCAAAGGGGTGAAACTTAATAGATGCCCAGTAGATGCACAATGCACTGGGTTGTAAAACTTACAATAGACTTAACTAAAAGGCAAGCAGGGATGGAGGTGCTAGGGGAGTCTCCTATGGACACAGCAGGCAGAACGTAATGATGACAAGGGGCTCAAGTTTATTTAAAAAGAGTTTGGACAGGCCGGGCGTGGTGGCTCACACCTGTAATCTCAGCACTTTGGGGGGCTGAGGTGGATGGACGATAAGGTTGGGAGTTCGAGACCAGCCTGGCCAACATGGCGAAACCTCATCTCTACTAAAAATAAAAAAAATTAGTCGGGCGTGGTGGCATGCACCTGTAGTCCCAGCTACATAGGAGGCTGAGGCAGGAGAATCGCTTGAACCTGAGAGGCAAAGGTTGCAGTGAGCTGAGATCACATCACTGCACACCAGCCTGGGCAACAGAGTGAGATTTCTCAGGATCTCCCAAAGACCCGAATCACTGTAAACTGAATGCATAATATCATTTGCTCCAATGAGGCTTGGATGGACATTCTAGTCTTCTTGGTTGAGCTGAAGAAACAAATATTATATTGATAATTTATGGATGTTGTATTTTTCAAGGTATAGCAACAAGTTTTTATTCATCGGCTACTTTGTGTGTGTGCTTTAAGTCTTTTGAAACAGGATGGTGATTTACTACATTTACAAAGTAAAATTTATTTGATTTACAAGGGTTGCTTAAGTATATCACAGGATTTCACTTGTTATATTTGCAGGTGCTTAAAAAATCAGCTATACTGAACTATAACTGGAATTAGCAAAGTTCATTTATAGATTAATCAAGAATATAATTAGATTTGCCTAACTATATAAGTAGTACTATGTGTTATTTAAGAATTAAATCTAGAAAAGGGATGGACTCTGAAAATATCAAGAAGTGAAAAAGACTGCTCTCATTTTTGTACAATTACTAAATTTATAAGTAGCATTAATTGAACTGAAAAGGCATTTTAGAAAAACTAGATTTTACAATTTATAACTCTAATAAAACACAACTAACTATAAGTATGCCTGTTCATGCCCAAAAGCTACCTTCCAAAATTAAAAACCCCATTGGATGGCCAGGCACAGTGGCTCATGCCTATAACCCCAGCACTTTGGGAGGCTGAGGCAGGCAGATCACCTGAGGTCAGGAGTTTGAGACCAGCCTGGCCAATATGGTGAAACCCTGTCTCTAATAAAAATACAAAAATTAACCAGGCGCTGTGGCGGATGCCTGTAATCCCAGCTACTTGGGAGGCTGAGGCAGGACAATAGCTTGATCCTGGGAGGTAGAGGTTGCAGCGAGCCAAGACTGTGCCACTGCACTCCAGCCTGGGCAACGGAGTGAGATTCCATATATTAAAAAACAAAAAAAACACAAACAAAAAACAAACAAAACCCTATTGGCAACTACTAGGGCCATCAAATCAGTGTATTTTCACTTGACACACAATTTTGAAATAATGAACCGAACTTACTATTTTTGAAAATATTACATAATAAATTAAATATTAGTGAAGCTTCATTGCTGAAATGGTGACAAAGATGAATAGCAATAAAACTTTTCTTATAGATCTTTAGCAAAAAACAAAAAAACCCCAAACATACTTTTGTACATTACTTTAGAGAATCAAGTGGCTGCTATTTGAGTAACAGTGGTAACAGGCACTACAATGATATAAACAAATTACGACAAATAATATTGCTTTTATTTCCTGCCTATGTTTAAAAAAAGCTTTAGTTTTACCTATGTTTAACAAAAGCATAGGTACAACAACAACTACTACTACTACTAACATATAAGTAGCGTGGATAGAATTATCTTAATAGTAGTACTCAAGCGCAGGATCTCTAAGTAATGACCAGAAGGCAGGAATAAATTTTATCAGAAATCTTTATTCATTACGTATTTACTATGTATTTATCAGGGTATCACTATGCTAATGGATACAAAGATAAATAACATGCCAACAAATAACTATAATACAGTGTTATGTGATAACAGAAATATGTACAAAGCGCTATGAAAAAAATTATACAGCTTGAGCACAAATTTTAACTCTGGACTTACTGGTATTTAGAGCAAAGCCAAAACAATCCAAACTGGTTAATTTCATTTTTCAAGAGTGGAAGCTATACCAGTAGGTAGAAAGTAAAATATGCTAATTGTGGTAGAAAGTAAAATATTACAACAGTAGGGAGTTTCAAAAGAAGATAAAAATAAAGGAGGGAATATAGAAGGTCTTCAAGCTTCCAGCTTGAAATACATATACATTTTTTTAATACAGAAAGAGATAAAGTCATTTGAGTATTCAGAGGGCAGACTGAATATAATGGTACTTCTGATAAATCAGTGGATAAGGAGAGAAAAGTGGACTAAGGGCCATAGCATATAGAGCTTGGAATGTCAAATGTAGTGGAAATAAAGGTTTTGTTACAATCCCAACTCCCAACAACATACTGTGTATCTACAGCAAATTACATCAACCTCTGGGAGTCTTGTTTCTGAATCTGAAAAATGAGGAAAACTTACCTTTGAACAATTGATGTAATAATTAAATAAGATGAGATATATGAAATATCTAATGTAACAGGTGCTTAACAATGACTAGTTCTTTTCATTCCTCTCTTAAACCATTGTGAAATGTAGAACCAAAGAAAGGTAACAGTATTTAGTCATTACAGAACCCATTACAGAGAGAATAAAAAATAATTGGTATTCTAACTTCAGTTCCCTTTGAAGTCTTGTTAATTAGAATAAATATTATGTGGCACAAAGAAAAAGAAAACAGGGGTTTACACAGGATATGCTGCCAGACTTTACCAACAATGACACATGATATCTGCTTCAACTGTCCCATGCATATTTGGCTTAAGATATATTCATGCATATCATATTTTGCATCGCATGGTTTTCAAAAGAAGACTCATTAAAATTAGCTTAAGAATATACACAACTATAATACCTCATTAAATAAAAAAAACAGACCATTTCCAAATGAATGCTTTTAGAGCTTTACAGTAAACACTCTTTTGGTGGTAGAAAGAGGGGGAACAGAGAGGGGAGTGAGTGGGAGTCTGTGGCACTTATCAGACTACTTTTATCCTTTATGTAGAGAAATAGGAGAGTTGAAAATAAGCACTTTCTGTACTTATGCTATGAGAGTCTGAAGCCCACTTTTAATATTCTTGACAACACTAAAAAATAATAATTAACATTTGAAAAGCTGTCATTATTATAGTCAGGGACACTTAATCTCCAAAGGAGAAGTTTCTTAATTGAGACTATGATTAAATAAAAGCATCCATCAGAATTATACCCACAATCTGATTTGAAGTTTATGCTTTGCCTTATTTAAATTGTAGTACTTATTATAATTCCGTCTAGACAGTGCCAAATGTGCTTTGTCATATAAATACTTGAGGCAAATTTTCTTCAAATAAGGGCAACACTTTGTTTCCTCTTCGTATCCTTTGACTGAATAACGTGTGGTATGGAGAAATACTACTTCCCTTTCTTGGGATCGAGATCAATTTGATGCTGTTTATAAGCCCATTTACAGAACAAATTGTATTGCTTTTAAATTTTTATATGAACTTATCAGAAGATTAGCCAAAAAAAGAAGCTTCATATAAAAGTGCTAGGATTGACATTTTTAGTAATAATTAGGTAAATTCTCTAAAATTTTCTCCCAAAAGATTTGAAAAATCATACCAAGGGAAGTATAATTTAAATTTCATAATATATAATAGCTTTAAAATATCTTCGCTAATTTTACCCAAAGCCATACTAAAAACACTAATACAAGAAGAATGTAATTAATAAACTATTTTCCTCTGAAGAATCAAAGGACACTTCTGCATATGAACACGTTTTAAACTTTTGGTGTACTTACATAAAATAATTAAGAAACACTTTTCATTACTATAAACAAAGAAATCAAAATAGCAAGAAGAAATGTCTGAGTAAAAGCAGTTGTGCTGACCTCAAAAGTGAAATTCTTTTCTCTTGATGCCCAGTTAAGTGGTTATCTAACCCAGGGGAAAAGTGATTCTAAACCTGGGCTAGGAGATAGCAGAGCTCTACAAAGAGCCTCACCTACCCTCACTGCTCAAGGCATGGTCTATGGGTTTGGTGGTGAATGCTAAAGTTTATAACATGGGAATATTTATTATTTTGTTTCTAACACAAATAATTTTTAAAAATTTATTCTACTAAAGTAACATCAAAAGGAAATTTCATAAAAATTCTTGTGAAATTTTTAGAAGTAGCAAATAAAGACAAGTGATAAATATTTTACAGATTTCACCACTTATGGAATCTGATTAACAAATTTAAAACATAGCACTTGAATACTACTAAAAAGATATGAAAAAG
This sequence comes from Colobus angolensis palliatus, assembly GCF_000951035.1. Classification (NCBI taxonomy): domain Eukaryota; kingdom Metazoa; phylum Chordata; class Mammalia; order Primates; family Cercopithecidae; genus Colobus; species Colobus angolensis. The sequence continues at coordinate 10,226,216 of NW_012116821.1, read as the reverse complement.
GTAATATAGTAAAACTATAAAATTCTTAGAAGAAAATACAAGAGGAAACCTTCGTGACCTTGGATTAGGAAATGGTTTCTTACATACAGCAACCTAAAAACACAGGCAACCAAAGAAAAAAACAGACAAACTGGACTTCATCAAAGTTAAAAACTTTTGTTCTTCAAATGGCATCATCAAGAAAATAAATCCCACAGACTGGGAAAAAATACTTGCAAATCATATCTGATAAGAGACCAGTATTCAGGATATGTAAAGAATCCGTAAAATTTAAAAATAAAAAGATAAGCCAATTTTAAAATGAGCAAAGGATTTGAATCTATTTCTCCTAAGAAATACAAATGGCTAGTTAAATGCATGAAAAGATGCTTAGCATCACTGGCCATTAGGAAAAAGCAAGAACCAAAATGATATACCCCTTCGTACTCACTAAGATTGCTGTAATTGAAAGTACAGAAAATAAGCATTGGCAAGGATACGGACAAACTGGAACCCTCATACACTGATGGTAGAAATGTAAAATGGTGCAGATGCTTTCAAAACAGTCTGACAATACCCCAAAGGGTTAAACATGGAAACATGGAATTACCATGTAACCCAGCAATTCTACTCCTATCTACCCAAGAGAAATGAAAATATATGTTCACCAAAACATTTGTACATAAACGTGAACTGCAGCTTTTATTCATAATAGCCAAAAAGTGGCAACAATCTACATGTCTATCAATTGGTGAATTGATAAACTAAATGTGATATCCTCACATAATTGAATATTACTGGGCCATAAAAAGAATGATGTATTGATATATGCTACAAAATGAACGAATCTTAAAAACAATATGCAAGCAAAAGAAGCCAGACACAAAAGGCCATATTTATATGATGCTAATTACATAAAATGTCCAGAAGGGAGAAATAAATTAGTAGTTGCCAAGGGCTGGAGGGAGGGGGAATGATGTAAGTGACTGCCAATGGGCATGGGGTTTCTTTTTAGGATGATGAAAATGTTCTGAAATTTTACAATGGGAATGGCTGCACAACTCTGTGTAACTTAAAATTCAGTGATTCCTAAAACCAACGAATAGCATGCTTTAAAAGGTAACCTTTGCCGAGCATAGTAGTGGCTATAGTCCTACCTACATGGGAAGCTGAGGCAGGAGGATCACTTGAGCCAGGAGTTCCAGGCTGTACTGCACTATGATCATACCTTTAAATAGCCATCATACACACCAGCCTGGGCAACACAGACCATGCCTCTAAATAAATAAATAATAAATAAATAAATAATAAATAAATAAATAAATAAATAAATAAATAGGTGACCTCTGTAGTATTGAGATTATACGTCAAGTAAGTTGTTACCTAACCAAAAAAAAAAAGTTCTCATATGGGTGGCAGGGGGAAATCATTCTGGGATGATGGCTAACTTCATCAGTGTTTGATTTATACCTATGCATCACACCGTATGTTTGTTTTATGCATTTTGTGGGTTTCAAAAAAATAATTATATTTCATAAAAATAAATTTTAAAAAAATTAAAGAGAGTCAAGAACCCCATAACAACAAAGATCAGAGATACATCTCTATCTTATCAATTCAGAAAAATTACAAGTTTTTTTCTTAAAAAGTTATATAGCAACATGGTGATTTTAAGTTACCTGTGTGAATTTAAATAACTTTGTCTTAACTGTTCACCAAAACTTATTTAATATTCATATTCTGATACTGAAAATGAAGCTGAAAAGTTTTGAAATTACAATATGCTAGTTTAAAAAGGTTTACTAAAATACATAGTTTCATTATAAGGGGTAATATGAAATAAAAGTATCAAATATGGGACTATTGAAAATGTCCTTACTAATAAACTGCTACCCACATTGTGGACTCACTGTGTCCACTGTTTGTGAGCTTTTCCAGAACACTTGCCACCAGTTAGGGTAGCCAAGGAACTCCTCATCTTCACTTTCTTCCTAGCTTGGAACCTCTGGATTCCTACCCACACTGCTGTGACCTGAATGGGGAGGAGAAATGCCATAGTAAGAGGGAACTCTTCCTCTTACAGATTTCTGAATTAGAATCTGGCATTACAAAAGAACAATGCTATAAATCCAGGTTAGAGTTTACAGAACTCATATCATAGGTCTATTTCACTATTACTTACATGGCCTGTCCTAGGAACTTAACTATTATTTACAATGTAAGCACCTATCTCCACAAAAAAATTCAAAATTTTGGAATACAATATATGAAGAGAGAACGGCCTATAGAATCCAAAGTAGGCTGACATATCCCAACAGTATTTTAGATTGAGATAATAATACCACCAATTCATCAAGTCAAATTATACATTTATTTTCCATAATGGAAGTTTTAAAATAGTATAAACATTTTAATATATAGCAGGCTTAAGTGGTGATTATTAAACAGGGTTCTAAGAAAATAGTACACATCAAATATGAATCTGCTTCTTATATAATTTAGGTGACAACTTATCCATCTGAGAAATGCAAAAGAGACTTTGCTAAGGGGTTGAGTAAGGAGCATTCTGTTTCAAAGAATTCACTAGGAAAAGAGGGTATATTGTAATTAAAAGCTATAATCACTGTACTTATTTTAAATCCCTCTTCAGAACGAGGTCATAAAGATGATAAACATGGCCTCATGAATAACTATCAACCACACTATAGAAAAGAGTGCAAGAGTGTGGTGTTCTAACTTAAAATATGGTGCTTTATTCAAATAATTTTATTTAAGGCTCCAAAAGTAGCGGCCTCATTCCCCAGAAATTATAGTTAAATGAAATCTTCCTTACTAAAAAAAAAATGAATCACAATATTTAACGGGAACATTTTAAAAACACTCTAAAGCAACAAAACTATTCAACTGTATGTGATATGGCTTAGAAAAGTATGTAGTTAAAAAGGATTAAAAACTCTAAAATAATGTGTTGGGCGAAAAGTAAATTTGTTAGTTCTACGCCATTAAGCATTCCTCAAGCAGCGTAAAAATCAGAGTTCAAGTTACACTTTGATGTGTAGATCCTTTTGAAAGCCACTCTACCCTGTTTTATATGAAGCATCTGCAGCTAAAATGAACACCTAGTGAAGAGTATGAATGCTTCAATACATAAGCAGACGTCAGAATTGACCCAAGCTGATTCTAAGTTACTTTAAACATGTATACAGAGTCAGAAAATGACTTACTTCTTAGAAGTAACAGATAATTACCTTCAGCATAATGAAAAAAACTTTAAATGTAAGTTAATGAAGGTATTTTCCCTTTAGTAAAGCTTTGCTTTTAAAAGTAAACTTTAAAACTTAAATTAAAATAGGAAATGCTCTACTACGTAGTAAAAATACTTTTTAGATTACTGAAGCAGAGAAAAGAAAGGATTCTATGAGGGAGGAAAAGTGGGAGAAAAGTGTGAAGAAAAAAGAAAGAAGGGAAAGAAAAGAGAAAAGGAGGAAAGACCACAAGGACAGAAAGGCCTACTGAAATATTTTATTCCTTTCAATTTTAAACGAGCAGAATAAATTCTTTTGTTTTATAACTATGAAATAATCTATGTTCCTCTTATTTATGCTTGGAAAATTTAGACAAAATGTTTAAGAGTAAGTACTACATTGGATTTGTGTGTCTTCAGCTTTGAAAATAAGCTGTTTCTTAACATACGTCGATTTTCTACATTTCATGTCATTTCTATTTGCAAATGTTATAAAGTTCAATATGATGTAAAACATGGTTAAATGAAGTACAAAAGTAAGTATAACATACATTAGTTTGGCTATTCCAAATTTCATGTACATTAACAGCCACATATCTAACACAGCCCTTCCTATCCAGGGGTTCTGTGTCTGCGGATTCAACTAACCACAGGTGGAAAATGTTTCTGTACCAAACATGTACAGGCCTTTTTTCTTGCTATCATTCCCTAACTACAGTACAACAACTATTTGCACAGTATATACATGTCTATGAACTATTGTAAGTACTCTAGAGATAATTTAAAGTATACAGGAGGGTATGCATAGGTTATATGCAAATACTACACCATTTTATATCAGACACTCAAACATCAGTAGAATTTGGTATCTGAGGAGGTCCTGGAACTAATCCCCCACAGATTTCAACAGATGACTATATACAAATCACTCAGTGAATTCAGGATTCACATTATTTCACAACTACTATAATCTTATGTTGTGCACATAATTGTGTCACAACATATATATGCAGACAGGTGACTTTCATGAAAAGATTACACCCAAGATAGACACATGGTCTACTCAAATGTGGTTTCCAAATGTGTATCCAATCTTGTTTAATTTAATTATAATCAAACTCACCACTCCACTGATAAGCGACCTCTCCCAAACTGCTTATCCCCTCTAAGCAATACAACAATACAACAGCGGTTCTTTGAACCAATACTGACCCTCCTTTAAATTGATAGCCTTTTTTTAAAAAGCTAACCATTGAGAAGTACATACTGTTGAAGACAGAACATATTCTGTAAAATGCTAGCAAGATATCAAAGTCAGATAATACAACTGAATGTTTATACTAGATTATACGTCTAAGCTGAGAATTACATTTTAATATACCATAATCAATCTGCAAAAGAAGCAACTTACCTAAAGATTTCAGTGGTTTCAAGTATGCATATGTCAATATCTGTATCAATATGTAATACCAATATAATCAATGCACAACAGAATGTATCTGTACTTATATCATCTCCTTAGCACTAATTATTACAATCTGCATGGACTGCAAAGCAAAAGTATAACATAAAATCCCAAAAAACCTTGAAAATTTAATAAAACCAAAAAACAGGCATCACACAAGAACTGAGGCGTATACTTCATTAATGAATATGATATCCTGATATGAAATGTCAAACAAAATTACCCAGGCTCAGGTTAGAAATAAAGATAGGACATTAGGCTTTGTATTTTTAAATTGATTTTTTCTTCTAATATTCCTGAATGATAACCCTATATACTACCTACTTAAAATTATAAGCAAATAGTTATTTTAAAAGTATGAGTAATTAGACCAAAAGCAACTCTCATACTTACCCAAAAGAAGGAACCACTACCAAGAATCAAAGCCTAGTAATTCTGTTCTTAACAGACAGGTGTTGTGTATTCTGGCATGTTACATGAAAATCACTTATGAGAAGAAATGGAAAAAAAAATTAGAAGGTAGTTTTCACTATTGAAATAGGTAAGTGATTAAACAGATCTTCCTACACCATGAAATTGTCAGCAGACTGAATAATCACCCTAAGGGGCATCATTCTGGATGCTGACATTCTCCATGATGGAAAGGGACTGAAAGAAAAATGCACTAGTGACATTAAGAAACCAGTATAGGTCTCAGAGATCTTTTTCCAATAGTAAGGTTGAAGGAATAAACATTTTCTGGACAGGAACTAAGCTGAAGTTTGCAACTACCAAGAATGTATTAGGCCAGCAGTAAATTAGGAAATTAAAGCCCATGTCAGCCAATGAAAAATGGGAGGACTGAAATCAATCATTAAAGCTGCAGCAAGGTTCTAACTGTTCTAAGGTATAGGCTACCTCTGGCATATATTATCAGAGTTGACAATTCTTCCAAGAAATTCCAACATTAACTGTAATCTGAGGTCTTTTAAAAAAATAATATAAACCAGGCAGTAGACTTAAAATTTTGAAATATTTTCTTCTAAGAGCTGTACATTAAGATCTTATTTGTGATATAAATACTATTAAGTAATTAGCTATAGAACAGCCCTATTTTCAACAGTTACAACATTTTAAGCCACCTCACTTTTAACCCAAGTTTTTATCAAATGTCAAAACTGAGGCCAGGTACGGTGGCTAACACCTGCAGTCCCAGCACTTTGGGAGGCCAAGAAGGGCAGATCACTTGAGTCCAGGAATTCGAGACCAAGCTGGGCAACACGGTGAAACCCCATCTCTATAAAAAATACAAAAATTAGCTGGGCCTGGTGGTGTGCACCTGTAGTCTCAGCTGCTCAAGAGGCTGAGGGAGGAGAATTACCTGAGCCTGGGAGATCAAAGCTGCAGTGAGCTGGGATCGTGCCACTGCACTCCACCCTGGGTGACAGAGTGAGACCCTGTCTCAAAAAAAAAAACAAAACAAAACAGATCACTTGAGGTCCAAGTTATTTTTACTATATAGATCTTACATTCCCAAAGAGGTCTTAAGTAGAGATGAAATTATAAAAAGGTGAGGATGAGAAAGAAAATAGTAAGTCAGTAAGGTCAATTTTTACATATGTTAGGTCAGCGTAATAAAAAAATGAGTGTCTTCTTCTTCTTCTTAATTTTTTGAGATAGAGTCTTGCTCTGTTGCCCAGGCTGGGGTACACTGGTGCAGACACGGCTTACTGCAATGTCCGCCTTCCAGGTTCAAGCAATCCTTGTGCCTCAGCCTCCTGAGTAGCTGGGATTACAGATATGCGTCACCCTGCCCATCTAATTTTTGTATTTGCAGTAGAGACAGGGTTTCAGCATGTTGGCCAGGATGGTCTCAAACTCCCAAAGGGCTAGGATTATATGCGTGAGCCACTGCGTCTGGCCCAAAGTGTCTTATTATAACCAAGAATTTATTTGTGGAGAGAGGTAAAGAAAACTCATTTTTAGTGAAATAATTAAAACTGTATCATTCACAATCTATCTCTCAAAATGAGGTATTAAGTATTTTGGCTTCTAAAATTGCCCCATATACTACATGCATGAGCATGGGAATTGAAATTCTAACTTATTCTATTCCTAAGTTTGACAGTTCATGTTTTAATGTGATCACTAAAAATTTCCTAACTGATGATTAGGAAAAAACTTTCTGTAAAATTCCACAATTTTAGCTGTTTCAATCTCTTCATACTAAGGGGAGAAGATTATGTTTTTACTTTCTGTTCATGCACTTTTTTTATTAGAAGAAAATAGACTGAGGGCAATAAGCAACCAAAAAGGAAGAGTAATAAGAAGCCTGATGTGTGTGAACATTGGAGAACAGTCTCAAATGCAAAGTTATGACAGAAGAGGCATAAAAAATAATGAACGTAATATATGAAAGGTAATAATGATTAAGAGCATAGGCTATAAAGCCAGACTGGACTGCCTGGGTTCAAATCCTGGCTCTTCTAACTACTAGGTAGGTAACCCTGAGCAAGTTTCAATGACCAATCTTTATCTCAATTACCTCATGTATATAATGGGGACAGTAACAGCATTTAACCCAGAGGACAATAAGGATTAAATAAATACATGTAAAATAATTTAAAACAGTATCTGGTACTCAACAAATCGCAATAAATGTTAGTGCTATTATTATTCATCTATACTTTGCTTTCATTGCCAGCAATATTTTTTAATCTTAAAAATACTGAATAAAACAATGACCTAGCTTAGTAAATAAAGTAGTAATGAGAAAATGTTGATTTCATTTAACAATAACTTTAGCAGTTGGGGATAACATTTTGCATATTTTAACTTCCCCAGTTATAAATAACTCAAATAATATGCTATCAGATGATCTGTGTTATTCTGAAGTTAACAAATAAAGCAATTTTTAAAAATGTTCTAATAAATAACTTTTGCTCTCATCTTACGTTTTAAAAACAAAATGGCAAATCATCTGCATCAAATAGTTCCTACTCTTATAAATGACAATTGTTTTAAAATATATCTGTTGGAAAAAGCAACTAAAGTCCTAGAAAATAGAAATGTAATTTTAAACTATTCCAATAAAGCTGGAGGAGGAAGGGCAAAAATATATCTGCCAAACAAGCTTATAATTAATAGTTGTTTTCAGTTTTCAAAAATCCACATAGGAAGCAATTTAAGCCTAAATTGCTTAAGTCTAGATCTCGGAGTAGTAGATGGCTCAGGGCAATCAAAACTTGCTGTGTTGGGCTGCCCCCTACAGGCCTCAATTTACCTATTTCTTTTAAAAGGTGTGTAAGTAGGAAATATGATTCAAGTTTTACATAAACAATATTAATGCTAAAGCAGATGATTATCATTCATGCACTCACTATAGGAGGAAACAGTCTCTGAGAACCATCTACAGAGACACAGACAGAAATGAAACAATCCTTGTCCTTGAGGAATAGTTTACTGCTTACAGAGAAACTACATACATGGTGCAACATTTAAAAATAGCTCATGATATGTTGTATGATATTACGTTTGCTACAGAAAAAGAACAAGGCTGAACATCTAAGATCCAAGTTCTACTTTTGGCTCTGCCATCAAACAATAAGCTGAACAATGTACAAGTCAGTTTTGGGGAAGCTGTCTTATTCCCAAAATGAGGAGGTTAAATTAGTTAGTTCTTCCAGCCTCTATGGCTCTAATGTTCCATAGTTACATTTGTCAAAACAAAAGGTAGAAGGAAGTGATTCAAAAACAGACTTTGGAGAAAGAATCTCTATATGATATGAAGGGCTGGGGCAAATGTGAAGAAATCAAGGAAGACTTCTTGAGGAAGGTGACATTTGAGGTAACTTTAGAAGCACTCTGGGAGCCAAGGCTATTCCCAGGAGTTAACAGCGCAAGATAATAAAAGATCAAAGATATTTAGGGGAATAGCATGCAGTGTTATCTGTTTGCAGTCTAGCTATATTTTAGGAAATATCAAATTAATATCAGTATAAAACTCAACAGACTGCAGAGAGAAAAAGCAGGTAGAAAAATCTAAGAACCACTAAAATAGTTCATCTAGGAGATAAAGGACCCAGGAGCTAAGTCAGTGCAAATGGCAAGAAGGGAATAAATGAAGACAGTTCAGGTCCATTAGAACTGCAACTCAACAAAAGTGGTCAAAAGAGTTATTCCAAAGTATTGAGACTGGTAACTTGAAGAAAAGTAAAGAAAGAGGAAATTGGACACTGAAACAGAAGAAGTAGATTATGTATTTGGTAGTGAATGGAAGATTTGTGGGACCAGTTAGAACCTCACAAAGAGGAACTATGTTAAGACCAGAAATACGACCAGGTGCGGTGGCTCATGCCTGTAATCCCAGCACTTTGGGAGGCCTAGGTGGGCAGATCACATGAGGTCGAGAATTCGAGACCAGCCTGACCAACATGGAGAAACCCTGTCTCTACTAAGAATACAAAATTAGCTGGGTGTGGTGGTGCATGCCTGTAATGCCAGCTACTCGGGAGGCTGAGGTAGGAGAATCGCTTGAACCCAGGAGGCAGAGGCTGCAGTGAGCTGAGATTGCGCCATTGCACCCCAGACTGGGCAACAAGAGTGAAACTGTCTCAAAAAAAAAAAAAGCCAGGAAAAAAAAAGTATGCTATTCACCAGATATGTTCCACTGGTCATAAAACAAAAGAATACAAGAGGCATGACAACCCATCATCTTTGCTGTTAAAATAACTCACAGCAAAATTATAATGATTTAAGTCAATAACATCTAATAATCCCAGCTATAATCTGCAATTTAATTTATTATGTGCCAAGCACAATAGTTTATTAAAGGTATTACATTTAATCTTCGCAATACCCTATTTTACAGATTATAAAATGGAGGGCCAGAGATGTAAGGTGAATGAGCCAAATCACATAGCTACCTGGAATATAAACTCAGAACTGCCTAAATCAAAAGCTCTCAATCTTAACCACTTGCTATACTGATGCATGTCAAAGATTCAATTCATTCAGACTTTTCAAGGTTCTTTACTGGAAAACCTATGTAGATAAAAATTTCTAAAATAATCAAGGATATGTAACTTTTACAGAAAGCAATCATTGATCATCTATTGCAAGGCTCATGTTCTTAAGCAATATACTGAGTCGGAAGTTTTGTATTTTAGAAATAATTAGAAAGAATACATTTTTAAAAACTTAAAAAACCCTCAGTTTTTATTCTCTTTCCCAAATTTCAACAAAATCCATTTATCCAAAGTTGAAGTTGAATCATTAAAGTGGTGATATCATCAGTAATGGCAGAGTGAGGACCTTGAATATACTCTCCTCCATAAAAGCAACAAGAACACAAAAATTCTCAAAATAAACTTTTTCTGAAGCCCCACTCTCAGAAAACTGTCATTATTTGATCTGCCAGTTCCTTAGAAAAATCTCCCTCAGAAGACATTATTTGACTTGACTCAGAGCTCACTCAGTGCAAACAAATTTATCGCCAGGAGAGTTTGTGGAAAAAAATCAGTGGCAATTGTTTTTTTTTTGGAGACGGAGTCTAGCTCTGTCGCCCAGGCTGGAGTGCAGTGGCGCGATCTCAGCTCACTGCAAGCTCCGCCTCCCGGGTTTACGCCATTCTCCTGCCTCAGCCTCCCGAGTAGCTGGGACTACAGGCGCCCGCCATCTCGCCCGGGTAGTTTTTTGTATTTTTGTTAGTAGAGACGGGGTTTCACCGTGTAGCTCAGGATGGTCTCGATCTCCTGACCTCGTGATCCGCCCGTCTCGGCCTCCCAAAGTGAGACAGCAACAACAGATGGGACAAACAAGCTAACCAAAAAATTAAAAGAAAAACCTGGGAAATGAGAAATCCAAAGGGGGTCTGAAAAGTTCTAACATATTTCTGATAATCCAGAAAGCCACACACATGTATAGAGCTGTGTACACGGTCAAAAAACATCTATGAAGGCCCTAAACTCTCACCTACGGGAAACCCTGAGGCTCTGTTCAAGAAAAAAGTAAAATCCAGTTATAAATTGCTTGCCTTATCATTGAAGGCAATGCCCCAGCGTTCACATATAGGTTCTTGGCAAAGACTGGAAGATGTACTAGTTCTAGGCATTCAAGAAAATCTCTTCTATCATCAGATGATCACTAAATTCACCAAGCAGTAACTTCAGGGGCCAAGTGTGATAAAAAATAAAAACCTGAAAGAATTAGTTCAGGAAAGAAACTAAACAAGCAACAGCAATAACAACAAAAACAGACCTTGGGAAAGTGTGGAAGTATCTGGTTTCCAGAGGTATCCTGTTATACTATATAAAATATTCAGGTCTCAACAACAACAAAATTACAAAGACATGCAAAGAAACAAGTATAAGTCACACATTGGGGGGAAAAAGCAGCAGAAACTGGCAGTGAAAAAGACCAAATGCTGGACTTACTGGACAAAGACTTTAAGAGAGTTATTTTAAATATGTACAAAGAACTAAAAAAAAATTATCTAAAGAACTACAGGAAAGTATCAGAATAATCTTTCTGATCCTTCAGAAGAATCACTTTTTGTCACTACAGATTAGTTTTGTCTGTTCTTGAACTTCTTAAAAACAGAATCATAGAGTATATTCTCTTTGTATTGGCTCTTTTTACTCAACATAATGTTGTGTGAGATTTATCCATGTTGTTGTATGTATCATTCCCAAACAGAAATAGAAATTATAGAGATAAATAGGAGTTACAAAAAAGTACCAAACAGAAATTCTGGAGCTGAAAAGTACAAAAATTGAATTCACTTGAGGGGCTCAACAGCTGATTTGGGCAGTCAGAAGAATGAATCAGCAAATCTAAAGCTGGATCAACTGCGAGAAAGAGAGGAAAAAGGAAGGAAGAAAGGAAGGAAAGAAGGCTCAGAGACCCAAGAGACACCATTAAGCATACCAATATACACATAATGGGAGACCCAGAAGAAGATGGAGAAAAAGGGTCAGACAGAATATCTGAAAAAATAATGGCCCCAAACTTCCCAAACTTGACCCTCAAAAGTAATCTACACATCCAAGAAGATAAAAAAAACTCTAAACAGAATAAAAGCAGAGAGATCCACACCTAGGTATATCATAATCAAATAACTGAAATATAAAGAGAGACTCTCAAAAGGGCAAGGGACTTAAGTACAAAACTCTTTGGATTAATAACAAATTTCTCATTAGAAATGATGTTGTCGATAGGCAATGAGATGACATAATCAAAGCACTGAAAGAAGTAGAATGTCTGGGGCCAGGAATGCTGGTGGACACCTGTAATCTCAGTATTTTGGGTGGCCAAGGTGGGAGGATCTCTTGAGCCCAGGAGTTGAAGACCAGCCTGGGCAGCACAAAGAGACCCTGTCTCTACAAAGAGTAAAAAGATTGGCTGAATGTGGTGGTATGGACCTGTAGTCCCAGCTACTCAGGAGGCTAAGGTGGAAAGATCACTTGAGCGCAGGAGTTGAAGGCTGCAGTTAGCTATGACTGTGCCACCGCACTCTTGCAGTGCAGACCCTGTCTCTATAAAGAAAAAATGTCAACCAAAAACTACATGCAGAAAAGCTGCACTTAAAAAATGATCAGTACGTTGAAGCTCTGAAGGTGCTTAAGACTGTAGATCAACACCATAGAATATAATTTAGTATTTAGGAATATAAGAAAATAAAGACAGCCTTGTTTGATAACTACACATAATACTGCCACTGTTCTTGCACTATTCTGGTTATTGTCAAGCTATGAGCACAAACTGATGACTGAAATACAGAATAGGATATAAAATCTTATCAGGTAAAATTAGGCAAACAATTACTAGTTGTAATTCAACTTGAAGGAGAAGGAATAAGGAACCAACTCAAACCAGGCAGCAATGAGTTGTAAAAAAGCTTAAGGTAAAACAAACAGGGAAATAAAACAACTCAGAACCTAAGCATATCATAAGAACCTAATCTAACAACAAGGAAGGGCTTAAATCAACTATTTTACAGCTTGGGTACAATTATCCCACAAAAAATTTTCAGGAGTTTCCCCAGTCCATAAACTATTTGGTTACCAGAAAATAGCTTTATTGGGCTACCCTCTTTGGGTCCCCTCCCTTTGTAAGGGAGCTGTTTTCACTCTATTATATCTTGCAACTGCACTCTTCTGGTCTGTGTTTGTTACGGCTTGAGCTAAGCTTTCGCTTGCCATTCACCACTGCTGTTTGCCGCCTTGCAGACTCCGCCGCTGACTTCCATCCCTCTGGATCCGGCAGGGTGTTCGCAGTGCTCCTGATCCAGTGAGGCACCCACTGCCCCTCCCGATCAGGCTAAAGGCTTGCCATTGTTCCTGCACGGCTAAGTGTCCAGTCGGCCTAATCAAGCTCAACACTAGTCACTGGGTTCCATGGTTCTCTTCTGTGACCCACGGCTTCTAATAGAGCTATGACACTCACCGCATGGCCCAAGATTCCATTCCTTGGAATCTGTGAGGCTAAGAACCCCAGGTCAGAGAACATGAGACTTGCCACCATCTTAGAAGCGGCCTGCCAACATCTTGGGAGCTCTGGGAGCAAGGACCCTCGGTAACAATTTGGCAACCACAAAGGGACCTGAAACCACAACCATGAAGGGATCTCCAAAAGTGGTGAGTAATATCGGACCACTTTCGCTTGTTCTCCTGTCCTATCCTTCCTTAGAATTGGAGGAAAATACCGGGCACCCATTAGCTGGTTAAAAACGATTAGTGTGGCCGCCAGAAAAGTCGACTCAGGTGTGAGGCTATCTGGGAAAGGGCTTTCTAACATCCCCTTCTGGGTTGGGAATGTTGGTCTGCCTGGAGCCAGCTTCCACTTTCAATTTTCCTGGGGATGCCAAAGACTGACTAGAGGCAGAAAGCTGTCGTCCTGAATTCCTGGCATTAGCCAGTTGAGATCATGGTGCAGCCAGAAATCTCTGCTCAACAGTTTGCCCATGTGTGCGCCCTACCTTTCCTTCTGACCCATACCTCCTGGGTCCCGACCATGACAATCTTGAAAGTGTGGCCCCAAAATTCTCCTTACTCTGAATCTACTTCCTTGGATCCCTGCCTCCTAGGTACTAATGGTTCAGACTTTCATTTCCTCTAGCAAGTTGGATCTCCAAAGGGATCCAAGGAAGCTCTATGCTGCGTCCTTAGGTATCTAGGCTATAAACCCAGGGAGTCTTGTCTCTGGTATCCCTCCCAATTTACGTATACAGCTCTCGACATGGGCAGTTATGTGGGACCTGTTCTCCACCACCCTTGCCAGGGTCCCAAGTTTGAAAATGGCTAAGAGAGGAGAGAGAGAGAGACAGAGAGAGAGAGACAGAGACAGAGAGGCAGCCAGAGGAGAGAGAGACAGAGAGGAGGACAGAGACAAAGAGGAGAAACAGGAAGAGAGACAAAGAGGGAGTTAGAGAAAGAAAGAGAAAGATAGAAATAGTAAAAAAACAGTGTGCCCTATTCCTTTAAAAGTCAGGGTAAATTTAAAACCTATAATTGATAATTGACAGTCTTCTCCCTGACCCTGTAACACTCCAATATTACCTTGTTGTCAGTGTAAACAAGGGCATAGACTGAAAACACTGAGACCACTGACAACCCATAGCCTTCCTATCAAAAATCCTTAACCCAGTGACCCCGTGGATGGCCCAAATGCATTCAATCTGTAGCAGCAACTGCTTTGCTAACAGAAAAAAGTAGAAAAGTAACTTTTAGAGGAAACTTCATTGTAAGCACACCTCACCAGTTCAGAATTATTCTAAGTCAAAAAAGCAAAAAGGTAGCTTACTAACTCAAAAATCTTAAAGTATGGGGCTAGTCTGTTAGAAAAAGGTAATTTAACACTAACCACTGATAATTCCCTTAACCCAGTAGATTTCCTTACAGGGTATTTAAATCTTAATTACCATATAAACGTCCGACCAGACCTAGGAGGAACTCCCTTCAGGACAGGACGATAGATGGTTCCTCCCAGATGATTGAGGTAAAAACCACAATGGGTATTCAGTAATTGATAGGGAGACTCTTGTGGAAGCAGATTTAGAAAAATTGCCTAATAATTGGTCTCCTCAAATGTGCGAGCTGTTTGCAGTCAGCCAAGCCTTAAAGTACTTACAGAATCAAAAAGAGACTGTAAAGTACTTACAGTCTCAATCCTGACTCAAAAGGTTACCTACACCCTCTCCGAAATAAATTTGCATAAGAACTGTTGTTTATGGAAATGCATCTTGATGGGGCAGCTGGGTTGTTATGAAATACTCAGGGACCCAGCCCAGCTCTAGGACTCACCCCTGAGCACAAAGGCAATGTTGGGCATGCTGGTAAAGGACCACTAGAATCCAGCAGCCCAGACCCCTTTCTTTGTGGTCAAGAAAGGCGGGAAAGGGGGTGAGGAGTGCTACATCGGTGAGCGTAACTAATTCGATAAGCAGAGGTCCTTGGATGGTTACGCACCTTGGAAAGGAATAACCATTAGGACCATAGAGGACGCTCTAGGACTAATATTCACTGGAAAATGACTAGGGGTGCTGGTATCCCTATGTTCTTTCTTCAGATGGGAAACACTCCTCCCAAGGTAAAAACGCCCCTAAGACGTATCCTGGAGAATTGGGACCAATTTGACTCTCAGATGCTAAGAAAAAAATGATTTTTATTATTCTGCAGTACCGCCTGGCCATGATATCCTCTTCAAGGGTGAGAAATCTAGCCCCCTGAGGGAAGTATAAATTATAACACCATCTTACAGTTAGACCTCTTTTGTAGAAAAGAAGGCAAATGGTGTGAAGTGCCATATGTACAAACGTTCTTTTCATTAAGAGACAACTTGCGATTATGTAAAAAGTGTGATTTATGCCCTACAGGAAGCCCTCAGAGTCTACCTCTCTACCCTGGTGTCCCCCGGACTCCTTCCCCCACTAATAAGGACCCCCCTTCAACCGAAAGGGTCCAAAAGGAGATAGGCAAAGGGGTAAAGAATGAACCAAAGAGTGCCAATATCCCCTGATTATGCCCCCCTCCAAACGGTGGGAGGAGGAGAATTCGGCCCAGTCAGAGTGCATGTACCTTTTTCTCTCTCAGACTTAAAGCAAATTAAAATAGACCTAGGTAAACTCTCAGATAACCCTGATGGCTATATTGATGTTTTACAAGGGTTAGGACAATCCTTTGAACTGACACAGACAGATACAATGTTACTGCTAAATCAGTCACTAACCCTAAATGAGAGAAGTGCCGCCATAACTGCAGCCCGAGTTTGGCGATCTCTGGTATCTCAGTCAGGTCAATGATAGGATGACAACAGAGGAAAGAGAACGATTCCCCACAGGTCAGCAGGCAATTCCCAGTGTAGACCCTCACTGGGACACAGAATCAAAAGATGGAGACTGGTGCCGCGGACATTTGCTAACTTGCGTGGAAGGACTAAGGAAAACTAGGAAGAAGTCTATGAATTATTCAATGATGTCCACTATAACACAGGGAAAGGAAGAAAACCTTTCTGGAGAGACTAAGGGAGGCACTGAGGAAGCATACCTCTCTGTCACCTGACTCTATTGAAGGCCAACTAATCTTAAAGGATAAGTTTATCACTCAGTCAGCTGCAGACATTAGAAAAAAACTTCAAAACTCTGCCTTAGGCCCGCAGCAAAACTTAGAAATTCTATTGAACTTGGCAACCTCGGTTTTTTATAATAGAGATCAGGAGGAGCAGGCGCAACGGGATAAACAGGATAAAGGCCACCACGCGACAGAGCGAGACTCTGTCTCAAAAAAAAAAAAAAAAAAGCCACCACTTTAGTCATGGCCCTCAGGCAAGCTGACTTTGGAGGCTCTGGAAAAGGGAAAAGCTGGGCAAATCGAATGCCTAATAGGGCTTGTTTCCTGTGTGGTCTACAAGGACACTTTACAAAAGATTGTCCAAATAGAAATAAGCCACTACCTCGTCCACACCCCTTACATCAAGGGAATCACTGGAAGGCCCACTGCCCCAGGGAACGAAGGTCCTCTGAGTCAGAAGCCACTAACCAGATGATCCAGCCCCAGGACTGAGGGTGCCCGGGGCAAGTGTCAGCCCATGCCATCACCTTCACGGAGCCCCAGGTATGCTTGACCATTGAGGGCCAGGAGGTTAACTGTCTCCTGGACACCAGCACGGCCTTCTCCATCTTATTCTCCTGTCCCAGACAACTGCCCTCCAGATCTGTCACTATCCGAGGGGTCCTAGGACAGCCAGTCACTAGATACTTCTCCCAGCCACTAAGTTGTGACTGGGGAACTTTACTCTTTTCACATGCTTTTCTAATTATGCCTGAAAGCCCCACTCCCTTGTCAGGGAGAGACATTCTAGCAAAAGCAGGGGCCATTATACACGTGAACACAGGAGAATACCCATTTGTTGTCCCCTGCTTGAGGAAGGAATTAATCCTGAAGTCCGAGCAACAGAAGGACAATATTGATGAGCAAAGAATGCCCGTCCTGTTCAAGTTAAACTAAAGGATTCCGCTGCCTTTCCCTACCAAAGGCAGTACCCCCTCAGACCCGAGGCCCAACAAGGACTCCAAAAGATTAAGGACCTAAAAGCTCAAGGCCTAGTAAAAGCATGCAATTGCCCCTGCAATACTCCAATTTTAGGAGTACAGAAACCCAACGGACAGCGTGAGTTAGTGTAAGATCTCAGGATTATCAATGAGGTCACTGTCCCTCTATACCCAGCTGTACCTAACCCTTATACTCTGCTTTCCCAAATGCCAGAGGAAGCAGAGTGGTTTACAGTCCTGGATCTTAAGGATGCCTTTTTCTGCATCCCTATACGTCCTGACTCTCAATGCTTGTTTGCCTTTGAAGATCCTTCGAACCCAACGTCTCAACTCACCTGGACTGTTTTACCCCAAGGGTTCAGAGATAGCCCCCATCTATTTGGCCAGGCATTAGCCCAAGACTTGAGCCAGTTCCCATACCTGGACACTTTTGTCCTTTGGTACATGGATGATTTACTTCTAGCCGCCCATTCAGAAACCTTGTGTCATCAAGCCACCCAAGCGCTCTTAAATTTCCTGGCTACCCGTGGCTACAAGGTTTCCAAACCAAAAGCTCAGCTCTGCTCACGGCAGGTTAAATACTTAGGGCTAAAATTATCCAAAGGCACCAGGGCCCTCAGTGATGAATGTACCCAGCCTATTCTGGCTTATCCTCATCCCAAAACCCTAAGGCAACTAAGAGGATTCCTTGGCATAACAGGTTTCTGCCGAATATGGATTCCCAGGTACGGCGACATAGCCAGACCATTGTATACACTAATTAAGGAAACTCAGAAAGCCAATACCCATTTAGTAAGATGGACACCTGAAGCAGAAGCAGCTTTCCAGGCCCTAACCCAAGTCCCAGTGTTTAACTTGCCAACGGGGTAAGACTTTTCTTTATATGTCACAGAAAAAAACAGGAATAGCTCTAGGAGTCCTTACACAGGTCGATAAGCTTGCAACCCATGGCATACCTGAGTAAGGAAATTGACACAGTGGCAAAGGGTTGGCCTCGTTTAAGGGTAGTGGCGGCAGTAGCAGTCTTAGTATCTGAAGTAGTTAAAATAATACAAGGAAGAGATCTTAGTGTGGACATCTCATGATGTGAACGGCATACTCACTGCTAAAGGAGACTTGTGGCTGTCAGACAATCATGAGGAAAGTAACTAAAATTGTAAATCCCCGTGGCCCTCCCTTATCATATGTTTCTCTTTATTGTTCTCTTACCCCCTTTCACTCTCACTGCACCCCCTCCATGCCGCTGTGCTACAGTAGCTCCCCTTACCAAGAGCTTCTATGGAGAATGTGGCTTCCCGGAAATATTAACGCCCCATCATATAGGAGTTTATCTAAGGGAAACCCCACCTTCACTGCCCACATCCATATGCCCCGCAACTGCTATGCCTCTGCCACTCCTTGCATGCATGCAAATACTCATTATTGGACAGGGAAAATGATTAATCCTAGTTGTCCTGGGGGCTTGGAGCCACTGTCTGTTGGACTTACTTCACCCATACCAGTATGTCTGATGGGGGTGGAATTCAAGATCAGGCAAGAGAAAAACATGTAAAGGAAGTAATCTTCCAACTGACCTGAGTACACAGTACCCCAACCCCTACAAAGGACTAGATCTCTCAAAACAACATGAAACCCTCCGTACCCATACTCTCCTGGTAATACCACCCTCACTGGGCTCGATGAGGTCTCGCCCCAAAACCCTACTAACTGTTGGATGTGCCTCCCCCTGCACTTCAGGCCTACATTTCAATTCCTGTACCTGAACAATGGAACAACTTCAGGACAGAAATAAACACCACTTCCGTTTTAGTAGGACCTCTTGTTTCCAATCTGGAAATAAACCATACCTCAAACCTCACCTGTGTAAAATTTAGCAATACTATAGACATAACCAACTCCCAATGCATCAGGTGGGTAATTCCTCCCACACAAATGGTCTGCCTACCCTCAGGAATATTTTTGGTCTGTGGTACCTTAGCCTATTGTTGTTTGAAAGGCTCTTCAGAATCTATGTGCTTCACCTCATTCTTAGTGCCCCCTATAACCATTTACACTGAACAAGATTTATACAATTATGTCGTACCTAAGCTCCGCAACGAAAGAGTACCCATTCTTCCTTTTGTTATCGGAGCAGGAGTGCTAGGTGGACTAGGTACTGGCACTGGTGGTATCACAACCTCTACTCAGTTCTACTACAAATCATCTCAAGAACTAAATGGTGACACAGAACAAGTCCGCGACTCCCTGGTCAACCTTGCAAGATCAACTTAACTTCCTAGCAGCAGTAGTCCTTCAAAATTGAAGAGCTTCAGACTTGCTAACCTCTGAAAGAGGGAAAACTTGTTTATTTTTAGGGGAAGAATGCTGTTATTATGTTAATCAATCCGGAATCGGTTTAAATTTGAGATTGAATACAACATAGAGCAGAGGAACTTCAAAACACCGGACCCTGGGGCCTCCTGAGCCAGTGGATGCCCTGGATTCTCCCCTTCTTAGGACCTCTAGCAGTTATAATATTGTTACTCCTCTTTGGACCCTGTATCTTTAACCTCCTTGCTAAGTTTGTCTCTTCCAGAATCGAAGCTATAAAACTATAAATGTTCTTCAAATGGAGCCCCAGATGCAGTCCATGACTAAGATCTACTGTGGACCCCTGGACCGGCCTGCTAGTTCATGCTCCGATGTTGATGACATTAAAGGCACCCCTCCTGAGAAAATCTCAACTGCATGACCCCTACTATGCCCCAATTCAGCAGGAAGCAGTCAGAGCAGTCGTCGGCCAACCTCCCCAACAGCACTTGGGTTTTCCTGTTGAGAGGGGGGACTGAGAGACAGGACTAGCTGGATTTCCTAGGTCGACTAAGAATCCCTAAGCCTAGCTGAGAAGGAGACCGCACCCACCTTTAAACACTGGGCTTGCAACTTAGCTCACACCGGACCAATCAGGTAGTAAAGAGAGCTCACTAAAATGCTAATTAGGCAAAAAGAGGAGGTAAAGAAATAGCCAATCATCTATCGCCTGAGAGCACAGCGGGAGGGACAATGATCGGGATATAAACTCAGGCACTTGAGCCAGTAACGGCTACCTTCTTTGGGTCCCCTCCCTTTGTATGAGAGCTCTGTTTTCACTCTATTCAATCTTGCAACTGAAAAAAAAAAAGAAAAGTTTCATTGAAGAATAAATTAATACAATAAAATGAATACATTTTAAGTATACAGTTCAAACTGTAACAGTGTTACAGTTTCAAGAGGACCCCTTCAACATGATATTGGACATTTCCATCATGCCCTAAATTTCCTTCTTGTCCCTTACTGGTTGGGTCCATCTCTACTCCACCCTCCTGATCTGGCCCAGACCAGGGCCTCAGAAGAATCATTTTTTTGTCACTACATATTAGCTTTGTCTGTTCTAGAACTTCTTAAAAACAGAATCATAGAGTATATTCTCTTTGTATTGGCTCTTTTTATTCAATGTAAAACATTGTTCTGCAACATTTATCCATATTGTTGCATGTATCGTTCCCTTTAATCCTGAATAGTATGCTGTTTTAGGCATATAATGCAATTGTTTATTAATTTACCTGCTGACAGACATCTGAGCTATTATGATGGATATTATGAATAATTCTGCTATGAAAACTTGTGTACAATGTCCTCTCGGACATATATTTTCATTTTTCTTGAGTGGAGCTGTTGGAACTGTTGGATCAGAAAGTATATGTTTAATTTTAAAAGAAACTGGTAAACTCTTGTCTAAAGTGATTTCTACCATTTTACACTCCTACTAATAATGTATGAGAGTTATATTTGCTCCATAGCCTTTTTACTACTTTGTTAATCTTTTTAGTACTGTCAACCTTTTTAATTTATCCAATCTAGGGAATGTGAAGCAGTATCTCAGTGTTATTTTCATTTTCCTGATGAGTAACAATATTGTGTATCTTTTCATGTGCTTATTAGCCATTCCTACATCTTTTATGAAATAGTTAACTGAAATTTGTAACTAAAAGTGCTTTCCTGAACTTCAGGTAGTAAGCCTATTCCCCTCAAGTGAATAAACTACAATCTTGGAATGAAAAATTAAACACAGTGGGGACATTTTTTGTATAAGTTGCTTTACTCTGTGTATGTCTGGTTTGCTTAGTCTGTTCTCCCCATGAAAGCAAACACAGTGTTTATTTCACTAATGAGTATCACAAGCACATAGAACTGTGCTTACCCAAAGCATGAATTCAATATGTTATGTATGCATGCACATACATGTACATGCATGTACATCTACACACACATATAAACATATATTAATTTTTTGACCCACAAATCTAAGAAAACTAATTCTTGAGCCTTTGGTTTGAAGAATTCTCAAATTATTAACATATCTTTATGTTCCACTCCACATCCACTGTACCTGAGATAGTCCTACTGTTCTACTTTAGTAAATCAGGCAAATTTAATTTTTTAAATAATTAAGATTACAACTAATTTTATTTTATTTTATTTTATTTTTATTTTTATTTTTTTTTTTGAGGCGGAGTCTCGCTCTGTCGCCCGGACTGGAGTGCAGTGGCCGGATCTCAGCTCACTGCAAGCTCCGCCTCCCGGGTTTACGCCATTCTCCTGCCTCAGCCTCCGGAGTAGCTGGGACTACAGGCGCCCGCCACCTCGCCCGGCTAGTTTTTTTGTATTTTTAGTAGAGACGGGGTTTCACCGTGTTAGCCAGGATGGTCTCGATCTCCTGACCTCGTAATCCGCCCGTCTCGGCCTCCCAAAGTGCTGGGATTACAGGCTTGAGCCACCGCGCCCGGCCGATTACAACTAATTTTAAAACATAATTTGAAAGTTAACAATGAAATACATTACATAAAAAGAAAATTTCAAATAAAAGCAAAACTAAATCCAATAAAAGAAAAGAAAGCTGGGCTCTATCTCTTTAATCCTTTAAAATTCAAATCACACAATGCTCCAATGAAATCTTCATTAACTGAACCAACCCATGCCCATGAAATATCTCATATGCAACTGCTAAAACCTCAATAAACACATTCATCTTCTTGCAAAAAAGGTATTTCTTTATAATATGCACATGCAGTATATACTATTTTGAAGCAGATTTGTACTTTAGTCCTTGTTCTACTGCTTACTGGCTGGCTGTCCTTTGGTCATCGACCTCCAACTTAAAAAATAATACTTGCCTTGTCTACCCCACAGAAGTGTTATAAAAGTCAAACAAGGTAGTATAAAGGTATTTTACAAGATATACAGTGCTATAATACAGATTTTAAAAATTACTCTACATCCCATAACACTGTTGTACAACTTTAGAGCAATAGTAGAAAATAACAATTATTGCCTAACTGAAAATCCTGTCCAGAATTCCACAAAAAGAATGTATGGTATGAACATTACAGTACATCATATTATGAGCCCTTATATAGTTGGTTAGGATTTCCTTAGTTTGTTCATATAGTTTATATATTTATGCAGTCCCTATTTTGTGAGAGGCATTGTGAGGAGCATAAAGACATAAGCACAGTACAGAGCCTTAGCTTCTCTACATTTACTAAAGAAGACTTCTCCTTGGGTATTTAACCAATATTTAAAGTATTCTGGGAAGAAATGCCATTAACTTCATATACTGACCTTAGATTACTATCATTACAAAAAGATGCATGAGTGATCTCTCTTTAACATACCAGTATTTATCTTCTTATAACTTTTGCCTTTACTTGAATCAGAAGTGAAGTCCTTTTAAGCACTAAGCATCTATTCCATACTTTGTCTTTACATATGAGATACAAATCATATTTTTAAAATTTTTATTTATTTTTATTTTTTATTTCTGTGACACGGAGTCTTGCTCTGTAATCCAGGCTGCAGTGCAGTGGCGTGATCTTGGCTTACCACAACCTCCACCTCCACCTCCCAGGTTCAAGTGAACAAATCATACTTTTAGGCACAGATTCTCAACATGTATCTTAGCATGCTGCCATAACTAGGGCGTGAATTAAGTATTAAAGATAGCTTACCCCAAATATTACTATAATATAAATCTCTAAATGAAAAAGAACATATTAACAACTATACTGGGGTGGGATTCTGGGAGCTAATCCATCCCTCTTTCCCCTTTCCTCCAAATTCCATCTCCTATTAACACACCAGCTCTCCTGAGCTAAGCAGCTGCTGAGGTTGGGGAAGGGCGTACATGGAGAAAGCTAGAACCTCTGCAATGTTTTCTTCCCTGGGAGGAACTAGCAGCCATATGAAAAGAAAAAGCTGAATGAAAGGCTGAATCCTTTCTATTCCTGAGGCAGATAGATAGAAGACCAGGGAACAAAGAGACTTCTACCAAGAGCCCTGCCAGATATTGATACCTTTGATACTGAGAAAGTATCTGGAATATGAAATACAAATGCTAAATAAGTATCTTTGAAATAGGGGGAAACAATAAAGGCTCTTGATGAGTAAAATGGGTAGTATTTTTTAATAACCTGATAATGAGTTTCAGGAAAAGGGAAGGTCAACGTTATGGAATGAAAACACAGAAGTACCATATTTAAAAGGATAAAAAAAAGTGGTGGTGGGGGGGGATCCAGTAACTTCATCAAACTAGCAAATGATTTAGTATCATTTCTAATTAAAAACTCAAGAAGGAAATCACTTAGATCTGATAAAGACTAGGTTATAATTCTAACTGATGAAACACGTAAACCGTATCAATTAATACCAGAAAACAAACACGGAAAAGTCTACTAGAACCATCATTACTCAGTACAGTCTTGGTAATGCAATACTATAAGAGCAATGCAATAAAGTAAGAAAAAAAAAGTTTGTAAAAACATAGTAGGATGAGATTTTTCTTTGTTTTTCCAATGCCATAAATAACTAGAAATGGAAACAAAATAAAGAAAAACAAAATCTATATAACACCTGGAAATAAATTAAAAAGAAAAATGGTCTATTTGAAGAAAACCTTAAAATCTATGCAGAACATAAAACAAAATCTGAATAAAAAGAAATATCATGTTCTTGTCTGGGAAGACTTTATACTATAAGAAAGTGAATTATACCAAAATTTAAATCAAAATTTAATGTATTTCCACCTCTAATCAGACAGGACACTATGGGGAACTGAATAAGTGATTTTAAAAGTCATGGAAAATTAACAACTGAGAATAACCATGAAAAGTATGAAAAAAGGAGAAGGAATGAATTGCTCCAACAGATATCAGAATGCTAAAATTAAATAAAATATTACTGGCATACAAAAATACATATACTGATGGAATGAATAAAGAATCCAGAATTAGATTCCAGTAGTCAAACTACTTTACTATAAAGCAGGGGTGGCATATTCTTCCAGCGGGAAAAGGACAGCTTAGATCACGAGTCAGTAAACTATGGCCCACTGGCCAAATTGTGGCCTCTGCCTATTTTTGCAAATAAAGTTTTACTGGGACAAATCCAAGCCTATCATTTGCAAACTGTCTATAAATATTTTCATGTTACAGAATCACACAGTTTCAACAGAGACCATCTTGTCTACAAAGCTGAAAATATCTACTATCTGGCCCTTGAAGAAAGTTTGCCAACCCTTAGTTTATATAAGAAATGATCAGCTGTCTCGTAGACACCTATCTCACACAATACATTGTGGGAAAGAACCTTTTTTTGTTGAGATGGGGTCTTGCTCTGTTGACCAAGTTGGAGTGTAGTGGCATGATCATGGCTCACTGCAGCCTCAACCTCCCAGGTTCAAGTAATGCTCCCACCACAGAATCCTGAATAGCTGGGACTACAGGTGTGTGCCACCATGCCTGGCTAAGGGGCCTTTTTAACAAAGAAAGAAATCCACATACTTCTAAGAAAAAGAAGGGTATATTTGATATATAAAGATTTATTTTTACATAAAGATACCATAAAAATCAAGATGAATTATAGTTACGATATTTTGCAACGTGTTTGATGGTAAAAACGTAATATATATAAAAATTATTTTATAAAACAAAAAGATAAGAAGAAAAAATAGGCAAAACAAAATAGAACACAATTTATAGAAAACCAAGTCCAAATGGTCAACAAAGATAAACAGATTTATAAACTTACTAAGTGTGAGAGAATTATCAGTTGAAGTAAAAATCTCTCTCTATACCCACAATATTACTAAAAATCAGAGTTATAGTGCCCTATTGCTGGTGGAGATGTAAGGGGAGAAGCATGCTCTCATATACTGTTGGTGAAAATTTAAACTAACATATTTTTGAAAAGTAAGCTGGCAATTGTTTTTTAAATCTCTACCTTTTGATGTAAAAACTCCTTCTTGGGTATCTATTCCATACCTAAAAAAAAAATACATATATAATGCCGTTTACTGTAGTACTGTTTATAACGATAAAAACTAGAAAAAAAAACTTGATAGTGAACACTGAACACATTACAGTGCATCTACAGACTAAACATAATGCAGCCATTAAAAAAGAATAAATTAGGCTGGGTGCGGTGGCTCATGCCTGTAATCCCAGCACTTTGGGAGGCCAAAGCAGGCAGATCACTTGAGGCCAGGAGTTTGAGACCAGCCTGGCCAACATGGCAAAACCCTGGTTCTACTAAAAATACAAAAATTAGTCGGGCATATTGGTGGGCACCTGTAGTCCGAACTACTCAGGAAGCTGAGGCAGGAAAATCACTTGAACCCGGGAGGCAGAGGTTGCAGTGAGCCAAGATCATGCCACTGCACTCCAGCCCAGGTGACAGAATGAAACTCTGTCTTAAAAAAAAAAGAACAAATTAAACCCTACAATTCATCAACAAAAATACCCAAACCCAATTCAAAAATGGGCAAAGGACTTGAACAGACATTTCTCCAAGGATGATAAACAAGCACATGAAAAGATGCTGAGCACTATTCATTAGTGATTACACCCCACATGCATTAGGATAGCTAGTATGAAAAACAGAAAATAATAAATATTGTCGAAAATGTGAAAAACTGAAACCTTGTGCACTGTTGGTGGGGATGTAAAGTGGTACAGCTACTATGGAAAACAGTATGGCCGTTCCTCAAGAAAATAAAAATAAAATTATCTTATGATAGGAATATCCACTTCTGGGTAAATACCCCAAAGAACTGAAAACAGGGTGTACACCCATTTCAACATTTACATGTCAGTTCAACCCACGATGCCCAGATATCTGTTCAAATATTCTGCTGGATGCATATATATATATATATATATATGTTTTTTGGCTGAGGTTAACATTTAAATTGGTGGATTCTGAGTAAAGCAGATTACCCTCCACAATGTAGGTGAGCCTCATCTATTCAGCTGAAGGTCTTACAGAAAGAGACTTACCTCCCTTGAGCAAGAAA
Organism: Colobus angolensis palliatus; assembly: GCF_000951035.1. Classification (NCBI taxonomy): domain Eukaryota; kingdom Metazoa; phylum Chordata; class Mammalia; order Primates; family Cercopithecidae; genus Colobus; species Colobus angolensis. The sequence continues at coordinate 10,199,635 of NW_012116821.1, read as the reverse complement.
TTCAGCCAACAGACTGCCTTTGGACTCAACTGCAACTCTTCCTTGAGTTGACAGCCCATCCTGGCTTGGTGAGTCCAGGGTCTGATGGGGTAGGCTGTAGACTCAAGGAAGAGCTGCCAAAACCAGGTAAGCCAATTCATTAAAATAAATCTCTCTCTAGACAACACACACACTACCACCACCACCACCACCACCACGATGGTTCTGTTTCTCTGGAGAATGCTAATATACCTCTGTTCAAGGCAGCATTATTCACAATAGCCCAAAGGTGGAAGCAACTCCAGCAGATGAATGGATAAGCAAAATGTGGTATGTATATACAATGGAATATTATTAAGCCTTTAAAAAGAGGAAATTACACACGTACACACACACATGCACACAGACATATATATTTATAGAAGACAGGGTTTCACCATGTTGGCCAGGCTGGTCTCGAACTCGTGGGCTCAAGCAAACCACCTGCCTCAGTCTTCCAAAGTGCTGAGATTACACGTGTGAGCCACCACACCCAGCCAAAAAAAGGGCATTCTGACATATAATACAATATAGATAAACAATGAGGACATCATGCTATGCGAAATAAGCCTGTCACAAAAAGGCAATTAGTGTATGATTCCTCTTGTATGAGGTACCTATGGAAGTCAAATCCATAAAGTAGAATGAGGAACCAGAGAGTTGTTTAATGGGTATAGAGTTTGTTTTGCAAGAAGAAAAGAGTTTTGGAGAATGAATGTACAACAATGTGAACATAATTAACACTATTGAAATGGTTAAGATTATAAATTTTACGTTATATTTATTTTACCATGATTAAAAACTAAAATAAAACATTCTTAAGGAAAAATACTATAAATAATAACAACAACAAAAAAACACCTTAAGCAACTTACATTCAGCTGGGAAATAATATGTATATTCTATTATGCTAGAGATATATCTGCAGTTCAAAATGTATTATAAATTATGTTGTGTATCTTTTTGAAATGACTGAAAAACTAAATTAAAAGCAATAATATTCAGTTCACTAACCGGTAAGTCCTTCTTTCATGGTTCCTGACTTTTTTGTAAGATGTTATTGCAAGATACCTACTAAAATGGAAAACAACTGAAAAAGCAGAATACATAATTTCTTACCAACATCGCTAAAACCCTGGAGGGGAGGAATCCTAACAAACATGGCCATAATTTGCCACCTATTTCTATTGTCCTCACTTTTCAAAATCCATAAATCAACATTTCTGGAAACAAAACAGAGTCTAAAATTTGGCTCCTTCTTCAGTTTAGAAGGTACCAAGTTAATCCCTGACATCCTAGTTTCCATTTTCAAAAATGTACTTTTTCTCTCCCTAAACTGGCATCTAGATTCTTAAGTATTTTTAGCACATGACATAGAAGTTAAATAGATTTGCTTAACCAAAATAGCTAGTAAACCTCCCAAAAGAATTAAAATATTAATGGCGCTTTAATGATACAAATGAATAACTTTACACTGAAATAATCTATGGGAAAGGAAGCAGAATTCTGGGGATTATGAAGTAAACAAAACGAAGTTCAAATTCTACTTTATTTTACTTTTCTATAACTAATGAACAACTTCTTCCAAAGACAAGTGGGAAATACAAAAACTAGCCGGGCATGGCACATGCCTGTAGTCCCAGTTACTTGGAAGGCTGAAGTGGGTGGATCGCTTGAGCCAGGAAGGCAGAGGCTGTAGTGAGCTGAGATCACATCATTGCCTCAAGCCTGGGTGACAGAGCAAGATCCTCTCTGGAAAAAAATAAAATTAAAAAAAAAAAACAAAACGTAGGCTGAGCGCAGTGGCTCACGCTTGTAATTCCAGCACTTTGGGAGGGTGAGGTAGGTGGCTCACCTGAGCTCAGGAGTTCGAGACCAGCTGGGCAACATGGTGAAACCCCATCTCTACTAAAAATACAAAAATTAGCCGGGTATGGTGGTGGACGCTTGTAATCCTAGCTACTCGGGAGGCTGAGGCAGGAGAATCGCTTGAACCTGGGAGGTGGAGGTTTCAGTGAGCCAAGACTGCACCATTGCACTCCAGCCTGGGCGACAGAGCAAGATTCCATAAATAAAATAAATAAATAAATAAATAAATAAATAAATAAATAAATAAATAAATAAATAAATAAATAAAATAATATATAAAAAATAAAGACAAGTAGGAACCATGCTTTTTTTCTTTCTTTCTCTCTTTTATTTTTTTTAGATAGGGTATCTCTCTGTTGCCCAGGCTGGAGTGCAGTGGCGTGATCAAGGCTCACTGCAACCTTGACCTCTCAAACACAAGTGATTCTCCCACCTCAGCCTCTCAAGTGGCTGGGACTACAGGTGCATACCATTCCATCCGGCTCATTAAAAAAATTTTTTTTCAGCCGGGCATGGTGGCTCAAGCCTGTAATCCCAGCACTTTGGGAGGCCGAGATGGGTGGATCACGAGGTCAGGAGATCGAGACCATCTTGGCTAACACATTGAAATCCCGTCTCTACTAAAAAAATACAAGAAAACTAGCCAGGCGACGTGGCAGGCGCCTGTAGTCCCAGCTACTCGGGAGGCTGAGGCAGGAGAATGGCGTGAATCCGGCAGGCGGAGCTTGCAGTGAGCTGAGATCCGGCCACTGCACTCCAGCCTGGGCGACAGAGCCAGACTCTGTCTCAAAAAAAAAAACAAAATTTTTTCTAGAGTTGGAGTCTCACTGTGTTGTATCCAGGCTGGTCTCATTTTAACTTTACAGGAAAACAAGATTGTTTATCAGCTTCTCGTTTTTTTAAAACTAAAAATAACATTGCTAGGTTGTTTTTATGAAGATTCTCTAAATTTATTTATAACCTTAAGAATAACATGTAGAACAAAGTAGGAGACTGAATGATCTTTGTTGAATAAATATGAATGGATATTCAGATAATTCAAAATCTCTTAGGATCTCCCATTCTTTATAGGATACAGAGAAAACTCGTTAATATGGTCTTTTACCTTTGCAGCCTTATCCCAACTCTGTGCTCAAGACAAACAGGTTGTCCTCATACTTACAACGTCCCCTTTGCCTACAAAGCTCTTCTCATGACTCTTTGCCTACCTTAAGTTCATCTTTCCTATCTGTCAAATCTCTGGGGATGCAACATTTCCTCAAGGCAGCCTTCTCTCCTCCCAAACTAGAACAAATTCTTCCTGGGGCATTAGGCTTTTATTGCACTGTATGTCTCTTCTTCACAGCAATCACAGTTCCAATGTTATATTTGTATTCTTAGTTGATTTGTTTCTTTCCACCTTTAGACTATAACCTTTCTAAGGGGTGATACGTAATATCGATCATCGGTTGTATCCCTTGTGCACAGTATAGGGCATGGCAGGCAAATATGTGTGTAAATGAACTTGCTGAATGAATCAATGAGACACACTTTTCGTACCCAAAGTATAACGGCAGGATAACATTTATCAATCTATTGCTTCTTGAAAAACAGATATGATGTGCCCAATTTTCATTTTACATCTCAAATACCAATGCCTAAGGACTTCACAGTTATTTAACAAATATTTTTAACAAATGCCTTCATTAATCACCACTTGTTTACAAGTGCTAAATAACATTTTGGTTACATTCTGTAACATCTTCTGCCGTTAATGTCATCTCTAGAATACTGGCTAATGTGAAGCACCTGGACTTCTGGAACACAAACCTGAAACTCACACACCAAACTAAACTGTTATGTAAATGACAGAAATGACACATTTTGGTCTGCAAAATCTCTAGACGGCTTTTGGACCAATTTAACTTTTACCACTAAAATTCTGTCACCTGACTATAGTCATTTTGAGCTCATGATAAACGAATTACAGATGAAAACATACAGTTTGATGACAATCTTTACAAAAGTCAATCTTCAAAGAATACCACCAGTCACAGGTATTCTAGGCTCCTATCAACTTATTTGGTCCGGGCAGACTTCACTTTTTGTGATAATTATGTTCTGAAAATTCTATAAACTTAATTATTATAAACAAGTCATACTCTGCACATAAATCAGGCCTGGGTCTGGATTCTAGTTCTTCCATTTTTCATTTATTCACTGAGGCAAGCGACTTAAAATTCCTGAGCCTCAGTTTTCTCACATGTAAAATCAGTTAATGATTCCTATATCCTAAGATGCTTTTGAGGCTTCAACAAGATAAAATGGGTCTCACTCAAGCATGCTCAGTACTCTGTCTCTCTCTTCTCTGGTTATACAGAAATTCTATTAGGATTCTGAAAAGTAAAATAAATATTTCAGTAAAAATCAGCCCTTTATTTATTAATAAATCTGGATTTTCAGATTTTCCTTAAATTTACTTAGTAACTTAAGAGCTCAAATATTATAGAGATTTGTATCTAGTATGTTACAGAACTGAAAGGTGGAAATTGATCAAAATGCTGCACAAATAAAAGCTACATGTAACAAACAGAGTATCACAACCATACAAACTAATCAGACATAAAGAAGTCAGCAACAGAAATCTGATGTTGCCTTTAGATGACACAATTAGGCAAACAAAAAGTAGAGTTCCATCCTCCTTCGGTCAAGGCCATGGTTGAAGACTGAATACCAAATAGGGAAATACGAAAAGCCAGGAAATGGCAAATTAGCAAAAACTAGGACTCCTTAATTTTTGTATTCATTTCATATCTCATTTCTAAAACTTTAATTCAAATAAAAACCAAAATGGAACTGGGACAAAGCCAAAATGAAAGTTATGTAGGTCAAATGAGAACCTATATTGTCCTTAGGCTCTTTGTCACTTTCTGTTTAAGGAAAAACTGCCCAAGTGCCTTGACACATTAAAGATCAAGCAGGAGGTTCTGCCCTAAGAGAGTCCCCATCTGGCAGCCAGGTTTCGTCAAGCAAATTTTGAGAATTCTCTACCTTCCTACCTTCTATCTAATTATAGCACTTTATAAAATCCATTCTCTCTTTCTCTGTCTCTCTCTCTCTCACACACACACACTCCTTCTCTCTCCCCCTCTCTCTGAAACTTATCTGTATTATAATAACACAACACTAGGTATGGATTTATCTGACAATTTTCCCCTAAAACAGAATAAATTCAAAATGGAAAAACTTTCGTCTGTACACCTGTACTATATTCTGACAATAATAATTCCTAAATTAAGTATAATACACTTTTCCTATAGGAGTTTAAAGAGGTTACAGTAAAGAATCTCTTGTATAAATATATGTGCCAGAACTTGACCCAAATAAGTGCTGAGAGGTATAAATCTCAAAAGTTTCGGGACTCTTTGAGAAATGTCTTCAGAGTCTGTGATATATTTTATTCAACTAAATTGTACAAGTAAGATATTTTGGTAGGCTGTGGGAATGCCTTATGGCATGTTACTGTGGAGCTCGTGGTAAAATACAAAGAATATAAATAATTAAAATAAAATTGACAAATTATAAATGATTCAATAAATTAGAAATTCAAATGCCGAGCACTTTTCTAGACACTGGACACAAAGCATGAACCTAACAATAACCCCGCCTTCATGAAAAATATGGACTACTTGAAAATTATACCTGCAACACTAAATAAATATTCTTCATTCTTCCAGTATATTGAGATGTTTATTTGCAATCAGACAATCTGTTTTCCTCTTTGAACCCATAGTTATGTGATGGCTCTATAAAAGATTTTAAAATAACTATAGAAGTAACTGTTAGTAAAGATTGTGGGATACTGAAAACAGCTACAAAGAAAGTTATGAAAAACCTCTGAATCTGAATGGAAGTCCTACTAGATTAGAGTCTATGTCTGTGACATTATGCTTCTAATTCTTGTTCTTAAATGCTTTTCTCATGATAGTATGAAACTTACTTCCTGGAATGCCATTGATTAAAAAATTTAATATTTACTAAATGCCAATATTTATGCCAGCACTTTTAAAGTACAGAAACATGGAGTTTCTTTACCTTATGCAAATATGCTGTGAGAAAGACTTCAGAGCCTATTGCCTACTTTGTGGTACAACACTGAAGATTCATCATCCAAAACAGACAGACAGTAAATTCTTGTGATTTGCAGTAGCTCTGTTTTATAAGGGTACCACAAACATTGAAATCATCGCTCCTGGGGGAATACGTTTCCGTGAGCCCTTGGTCACAAGATGTTCATCAACTGATCAATACATAACCTTGTTCTATGTGTGCTTCTGTTTAAAAAGAGCACTTCAGTGCTACATTTGGAGTCTTTTAAGCAGCAAAATCACTAACAAAAAGCACAAAAATGTAAAAGCATGGCACTACATACACTGCGAAAAGAAGGCTTGTTTATGACAGCTGAGACAAGAAGGCAGAACCTCGCTTTGATCAACCTCAGCTGGGAAATGAGCATCAGGTGAATCAATTCTTCACCACTCTGAATGACCATAAAAGTGCTCCAAGTACTGACTTTGGGGTTACACATAAATGTTAGCAAGTATGTGAATCTGCCAATATGAAATCTACAAATAACGAGCACCAACTGCATGAGTCAAATATTTCAGTGCAGTATCTGACTTGATTGCCACTGAAAGACACAGTTTGGAAAACCCCTAATAAATACGGTTTAGCTACTATGCAGACAAAGAGTTCTGGACTAGAGTGTTTCAAGTAAGATGTCTGAGGCTTTCATAAACGGATGTTTTTTAAAATGTTATTTCCTACCTGATATATTCTAAAGGGGATATAACGAAATCCATTTTCTTCTGCAGGATATTCCATGAGTTTCCGATTGATGGCCCAAAACTGGTCAAATCTGTCTGTAATGATATAAATTATTTGTTATTAAAAATGAACATTATAATGGAATACCTCACATGAAGAGATGAAAGTTTTAAATATCCCTCTAGAAGTTGCTGAAAGGACATCATTTATATATTTTTTCTTATTTTTATTAAACTTATCTTTCTATAACTAAACATAAAGCAAATATAAAATTAATTTTTTTCTACATTATTGCATCCTCTCCCTAGATATTCACACAGCCATTTTTTTCTCATAAGAAAAACCATAAACATATAAACACACGACTACTTGTGTTATCAAGGCAAAAATCACACCAGGTAGAAGATAGATGTCTGGACTCTCCTGGTACTACTTCTAATTGCTGAGCTACAAAGGTACAGCTTCAAGTAGCCTAAATGTTAACTAGAAGTTGTGTAAAGAAATAAACTCACCGAGTGCGGTGGCTCATGTCTGTAATCTTAGTACTTTGGGAGGCCGAGGTGGGCAGATCACCTGAGATCAGGAGTTCGCGACCAGCCTGACCAACATGGAGAAACCCTGTCTCCACTAAAAATACAAAATTAGCCAGGCATGGTGGTGCATGCCTATATTCCCAGCTACTCGGGAGGCTGAGGCAAGAGAATTGCTTGAACCGGGAGGCTGAGGTTGCGGTGAGCTGAGATCATGCCACTGCACTCCAGACTGGGCAACAAGAGTGAAATTCCGTCTCAAAAAAATAAAAATAAAGTCAAAATACTGAACACAGTAAACATTAAATACCAAAGATATATATATATATATATATATTTTTTTTTTTTTTTTTTTTTTTTTTTGAGATGGAGTCTCACTCTGTCGCCCAGGCTGGAGTGCAGTGGTGCGATCCCGGCTCACTGCAACCTCCACCTCCCGGGTTCACGCCATTCTCCTGCCTCAGCCTCCCGAGTAGCTGGGACTACAGGCGCCCGCCACCATGCCCGGCTAATTTTTTTGTATTTTTAGTAGAGATGGGGTTTCACTGTGTTAGCCAGGATGGTCTCGATCTCCTGACCTCGTGATCCGCCCACCTCGGCCTCCCAAAGTGCCAAAGATTTTTTTTTAAAAAGCTTTGAAAGAAATATGGAACTGGCACTTATGAAGAGTCAACTGCAGCTTAATCTCAGACCAATTAAGATCTTTTTTAAAACTTTTCAGTTTCAAATTTTCTAAATAAACAACTTGAGATATAATTTGCATACCATAAAATTCTCCCCTTTTAAAGTATACAACGTAGTGGTTTTCAGTATATTCAGAGTTCAGAACATTTTCAGCATCCCAAAAACAAACCTGTGACTATTAATAGTCACTTCCCATTTCCCCTTGCCCCGGCCCCTGAAAAATCACTACTTTCTATCTCTATAGTTTGCCTATTCCAGACATTTCACATAAATGAAGTAACATAATACATGGTTCTTTTGCATCTGGGTTTGTTTTTTGCTTGGCATAATGTTTTTGAGGTTCATTCCTGTTGCGGTATGTATCAGAACTTCATTTGCTTTTATGGCTGAATAATATTCCATTATGTAGAGTTACGAGATTTTTGTTCTCTCAGTTGACTGACATTTAAGTAGTTTTTGCTTTTTATCTATTATAAATACATTTTCAATTCTCTTGGGTAGTTCTCTAGGAGTAGAACTACTGGGTCATTAGGTAACTCTGTTTAACTGATTCATGGTAACTATGTTTTGAGGAACTGCCATACTGTTTTCCAAAGTGACTGTACTACCTTGCATTTCCACCAGCAATGTATTTGGATTCCAATTAGTCCACATCCTTGCCAATACTTGCTACTATTGGTCTTTTTAATTATAACCATTCTGGCAGGCATCAAGCAGTATCTCATTGTGGTTTTGATTTGCATTTCCTTAATGACTATGCTGAGCATCTTCTCATGTGCTCACTGGCCATTTGTACATCTTTGGAGAAATGCCTATGAAATCACTTTCCCTTTTAAACCAGCTGTCTTTTTATTATTGAGTTATAAGAGTTCTTTATATATTCTGGACACAAACCCCTTATCTGTGATTTCACATATCTTCTGCCATTCTGTACACTGTTTTTTAAGCAACTCCTTTTTTCTTAAACTCACCCAGAATCCCACCTTATAAAATATTTTATACTCTGAAATGTATATCAAAATCATAATTCTATAAAACAGGGAAATATATCCAGAATTACAGTTCAGCTTGGTATTTCTCTATTACTAGACCTGTTTGAATCCAATCTACTGGCAAACTATTTGATTCTGCTTAAACCATCCTAACTATGTATTTTTTAAAAAGTAGTTATTTCTTCTTACACCCCTTTCCTAAAAGGCTGTGACAGGCTTTAGGCCTTCCTTACTCTAATCTTCAGCTCCAATCTGAGGAAAGACTCACAGTATATTAGAAATGGTGTGAGAGAAAATTTTAAATCCAGTAAGTCCAGCACAACTTCACAGATAACTAAGGCTCAGACTGTTACATGTTTAATTAAGAACCAAGACCAGAATCTTGGTCTTCCAATTCAAAGTCCCCAATTGGTTCAACAGTTGCTGCCACAAAACTTTATCTTTATGCGAAGAATACTACTTTGACATAGTCCTGTCATACATGAAGCAATTATTCTGTCAATGCTCAAAAAGGTGTCTTTTTACCATCAGGTATCAAGCAAGAATGTGACAGCTAAATAAAATGATTCTTCATGCATACTTAAAATTTTACTTGCTGCCTTGTGATGAAATCTCAAGCATCTAGCATGGTGCATGCATAGCATATGCTCTTGAATCAAAGAATGGATAGAACACTATGAATATAATTTCTCATAAAAGTAAACTGGAAAAAGAAACATGATTGTGCCAGTTATCAATTGTATGACTCTCTTCTCCAAATTCACCCTTCAAGATATGCATTGCTATATGGACATAAATCCTTTAAGCATCTCAACTGCGACAACTTTGTTAAGATTTCTCAGCAGAAAATGCTAAAACAAGTTGTAGGACAAACGGTTCTGCCCAATGTCCAGATATGCAAGTCTCTCAGCAAGGTTGCAGCCTGAGCCTGGCCAAGGGATAACCAGCCCTCTCAAGACAGAATCTAGCACTCCAAAGGCTTCCTGCTTGCATAGGCACACTAATGGGCCGTTGCCCTTATCAACATCTTAGTTTGCTTGCTCTGGAGGCCTGCATGGACTGCCCATCTGTGGCTTCCCACCCAGCTGCCACTCTCTGCACAACCATGCCACATGTTGCTGATCACCTGCATTCCAGTATGCCCTGACTGCCAATGGACTACAGACCAACTCTGGCCTGGTGAGAAGAGAGAACTTTTCTACTAATTCAATGAACTGAATACACATCCTCCAAAGAAGTCTGAGCCCTAGCCCTTGCAGGTGGGGTCCCTTACAAGTTTCGTCCTCCTCCCTCAGCCCTAGGGTAAAATATATAGTTTTCTTACATCTTACAGTCACTTTTATCAGAGTTTAATAATTCTTTATATGAAACTTAGCCTGTTTAACCCACTGATTAGACCCAAATACAACTATGTTTAAAAGGAAGACACGATAAAAAAAACTGTATTGATATTAATTTTAATCTTCTTATAGAAATGCTATATTCTTATATTAAGAAGGTATTTTCCCAGCAATAGATAAAAACACCCTAATCAAAAATAAACTTTTATAGATCAAAGTTATTAACAAGAAAGATACAAATATAAGAAAGTAAAAGAAGTTCAGTGCTTCCCTAGAGTAAGACGGGGAAAGACAGAAGAAAAAAAAGAAGAGAAAGAAGGGAAGGAAGGAAGGAAGGAAGGAAGGAAGGAAGGAAGGAGAAATAGAGGAAGAAGGGGAGGGAAGGAAGGAAGGGAAGGAAGGAAGGGAGGGAGGGAGGGAGGGAGGGAAAATCAGTGTTGAGATTGAAAGAATAACCAAGTGTCTTTCACAATTTTTTTTTTTTTTTTAAGAGACAGAGTCTCGCTCTGTCACCCTGGCTGGAGTGCAGTGGCGCAATCTCTGCTCACTGCAACCTCCACCTCCCAGGTTCAAGAGATTCTCCCACCTAATCCTCCCAAGTAGCTGGGATTACAGGCATGCATCATCACGCCCGGCTACTTTTGTATTTTTGGTAGAGATGGGATTTCATCATGTTGGCCAGGCCGGTCTCAGACTCCTGACCTCAAGTGATCCATCCGCCTTGGCCTCCCAAAGTGCTGGGATTACAGGCATGAGCCACCATGCAGAGTCAAACAAAACAAAGACTAAGTAGGAGAAAATTAAAACTAGCAGTTACTTAGCTTATTCACATTGGGAGAAAGGAAGATAACATATATACTTCTTGCCAGAGCTACAAGCAATATTACTGATGTAAGTTTCTTTTTATAAAACTTAACATTTAAGAAGGCTATCAAATCAAAAGCATAAAACCGAAGGAATATTTCTGTTCTACAGAAATATTCAATCAATTTTTTTAAAAAAAAGATTAAAAATACCATTCCTCAAAAATCCTGATGGTCATCCATTTTTCCTCTCTCTCTCTCTCTGCTGAATTAAGCTTTCATATTGGTCTTGCAAATTTTTAAAACACCTGGAAATTTTTTTTTTTTTTTTAAATTTCGGATCTCTCTAAAATGGTAAGATACCAAGTTAATCTGTATTCTTTGTTCCTCACATGGACGAACAGCAGGAAAAAGTGGTAACTTTAAACGATTTATCTATTCTTCCACTTAAGCTTTACAGGAGGTAAAAACTCAAGGCAAAATAATTCTTATGCCACAAATAACATGTCTAAAATCCCCCAAAGGAGACATGGAGGACATATAAGGAGAGGGTAGGGATTGCTACTCAGGCTCAATTCAGCCGGCTGGGACCCTCATGCAGGAAACTGGTGAAATGGTCTCCACATGCATACACTATTCACGTCCTGGTCTTTAACATCTATGAAGCCAAAGGAGAGCAGAGTTACAGCATTCCAAATAAATGTCAGATTGTGACAGCACAAGAAGACAGACTCTAAGCTTGTCTTTGAAAGGAAAAGCAAATGGCTGGAAATGACTACAGAAAGGAACCCACTCTTCACAACATTTTCCATCTGTCAACAGTATTATTCAAATCAGTACTACAAGCAATCATGGAATAATTGTATTGTTTCACTCAGAGGCTTTCAAGATACGTAACAGAAAAGACATTCAAACACAGACCTATATGAGTTAATTTCTTCATACGTAATATGTTAAACATCTCTGTAAGACAAAACAGGAGCAAAATAAAAATGAACAAGTAGTAATTACTGGTAGGATGCCAAAAGCAAGTATTCAATAAGTGACCTATATCTTCAAACTCATCTGCCTTATCAGCCAGGTCAAATTAAGAGAATCAGCCCTTGAAAATTCATCATGAACACAGAAGTAGGTGGGCCCAGTGGACTGGCCTCTGCATCACGGCTGAGCAGTGCCAGTCCTGGAGGAAGTTCATCCTTCATCTTGTCCATAAACACATGTCTTGGCAGAAAGTTTCTACCCAGGGAAATCTGTGGTTTCGGTGAATCACAAAAGCAATAAAATCCAAATTCCTGGACAATTTTGACCTGGACGGTCACTGTCTGAAAATTAACTGAGAGAAGACATTTACCCCTTTGCCCTACAAAGTAAGTGCTACAGTCTTAGAAAACTGGCATCAAGAACAGTAATCAATATACATTTAGAGTGCAATTACTTCTCTCTGTGTTCACCACTACCACTTTCACTTCTCCGAGCCAACACAATAGCCTCCTACTTGGTCACTGTCCTATGTTTATCCCCTGTGCACAGCATCCAGAATGCTCTTTTAAAGCATAAATCACCATTAACAAGTAAATTTTTAAATATTTTTCTAATGGTTCACAAAACATAATGCTTTATGATGCACTTCAATGATATGGTTATTTTAAGTTATGTACTAAAATCATTTTTTAAAAAATATGCAACCCACTGCATCTCCTTATTGCCTGCATCTGGGGCAGACTGCTCCCTGCCCAAACTCTGCATGCAGGCAACCATAAATAATGTCAGTAATAAAACACCTCTTCCCCTAGAAACAGATTCCTACTAGGCCCACTCCACCCCCTTGGAATGCTATTGCTGCATTCCTCTGAGATCTCACTGTCTACCTTACTAACTTACTAAGTTACTACCTACCTTATTTACTAAGCTCTAAGTCATGCTATTTTTCTTTTCGGTCCCTAGTAAATAACCAAACTTGTTCCCATTTCACAGTTTTAGCAGCCTAGAATCCCCACTTTCCTAATCTTTACATAACTGCTTCTCACCATTCAAGTCTCAATACAGTGTTACCCCCTCAGAAAGATTTCCTTCATAATCCTAGGTAAGACAGCCCCACTTTCCAATCATTCCCTATACCATCACTCTATTTTATTCTAAATACTTACTGTTATTTCAAATTATGCAATTTGCATGTTTAATTATGTACTGTCACCCTCCCTCAACTAAAATATAAGCCCCATGAGGGTAAAGACTTTATCTTCAGCTCTAGAAAGTTCTACGTACTTCAGCCCTAGAAAGTTAATGTACTATAAGTATGCACATAGTACATACTCAATGAATGAATGTTAATCACTAACAGCTAAATTAATGAGTAGGCAATGGGGACAATAAAAACAAGGAACAGCAAACATAGTGTGGCACAGTGGAAAAAGCAGAAGGTCTGGAGCCACACTGCCTGGGTTTGTTTCCCAGCTTTGTCATTTATTTAATAGTTTTGTGAGTTTGAGCAAGATACTTACTGTGCCTGACACAAATTAAGTGCTACATAAGTGTTTGCTATTATCATTACCTTTCAGGCTGCCTCAGATTCAACAAGAGAAGACACTGAGCTTCTAGACTCTACCAGGTAAGAAGTGTCAGGACCAGTAGGGAAAAGTGGCCCTGCCAAAACCCCATCATTACAGAATTGCTGGACTGTTCGGTCTGGCTCAGAGCCAGGGAGTCTGCATCACTCACATCAAATTCTATGTGAATGCTGCCTGCTGGAGTTATGCAATTGAGCAGCCTTTGCTAGCCATAGTTGGGAGAATAAAAGCCCTAACACAGTACAGCTGCAATATTTACAACCAAATACTCTCTGACCCTTTTGCTTCCTCCAACGTTTTCAACCACCATATAAGGTTCTATCTTCTCATCCTGTGGGCACAATTTATTTGCCATTTACCTCCCATCAATTTCACTGCATTCATCTCCAGCCATATCATGTAACAGTGGTGGGAATAAGAATGGTGGTCCAAGAACATCTAGGCCAACATCTGAGGAGTACTCCAGCCTTGACAAGCAAGTCTGGGTTCCAACCCTACCCCTTAAGACCTAGATAACTATTCCTTTCCAACCCCTTCCTCTTCTAATATGTCTTAATATAGTAGGGGAGAGGACATAAGCACGATGGGGGGAGTGGTTCTTGTTAATCTGAAAAGATGAGAGGCTCACAACTGCTACACCTTATTACAGCATAGCTTCATAAACGGAGTCAGTAAAAACTAGCCACCTTATGAAAACTTTGTAAATGATTAAAAACTACTGCTGGAAATTTAAAGAAAATTAATCTCATTAAGTATTGAGAAAAGCAGATTGTAAATTCTAATTTCAACATCACCAGCCAATAAACCATGACTGCAAGTTACAACATCTTTAAATGTATTCTAAGAGTCAATCCCAGGAACTGCCTTTATCTTTAAGGAGACAGGATTCAATTATCGTATTCTAACCAATTACGAAGAATTTATTTCAAATGTATTTTTAAGCTGGGTAATAAAAAAAGATTCAAAATTCAAAAATTTCATAATGTAAAAAACAAATTATTGTTGTTCTATGTGCTTGTATTAACATTTCTAATAATAATGATCTTCAACTATACTCCCATTTTCCCTTCATCCAAAAGACAATCTTTAAAGCAGCTTGTCAAAAAGAGATTTACAGAGCTACAGCACAGTGGTAGGCCAGAACTAATTATCTAAATGTATTCCTGTTACAATCATCTATAGATTTATAACCATTAACCTGCTGTTCTATTACTTTTAAAAACTACTGTATATTAAGAAAAGGTTATTTCTCTTGGCCGAAATTAGTTTATTACTTTCCTAGATGCAGAGGGCCAGAAACAAATTTAATATGCAACTGAGTTCATTTTTACTTCACTCAGAAAGCAAGCTAAAGTCATAAGAAAAAAACAAAAATATTTTAATTTTTGAAAGACTGACAAAGAAAAAGATACCCACATTATATTCACTGTAATCTTTCCAACATTTATTATGTAGGTAATTCTCTCTATAATACAAATCCTTTATGCTTCTGAAGAGAAAATGTAAAGTAGAAAACACTATTAATCTGTTAATGATTATCCACTGAAAAATAACAAAAGCTTTCAAAACAAAGGGGCAACCAATGGTCACTGGAGATACAGTATGTAATGCAACATTTCTTAACTTTTGCTTCTCACCAGGATCACCTGAAGAGCTTTTAAAAAATACTAATGTGCAGGACCCACTCCAGACCAATTACCTGATTCCCTGGCATCTGTACTTTTGAAAGCTCCCCAGATGATTCTAATATATAGCCAGCGTTAACAACCTCCAGATGTAACAAAAAATACAGTCATGCTTCATTTAACGATGGGGATAGATTCTGAGAAATGCATCAGGCAATTTCATCATGGGAACATCATAGAACATACTTAGAAAACCTATAGAGTAAAGCTTACTACATAACTAGGCTATATGGTATAACCTATTGCTCCTAGGCTATAAACCTATATGGTATGTGCAAATCAGGTACGTACAAACCAGTACTGAATACTGTAGGCAACTGTAACACAATCTTAAGTATTTGTGTATCTCAACATAGAAAAGGTACAGTAAAAATGCCATATAAAAGATGTTTAAAAGGTACCCCTCTATAGTGCACACACCATGAATGGAGCTTGCAGGGCTGACTCTGGGTGAGTCAACGAGTGAGTGGTGAGTTAATGTAAAGGCCTAGGACCTTACTATAATGTAGACTATGTAAACACTGTACATTTAAGTTACATTGAATTTATTTAAAAAATTAACCTTAGCTTACTAAGGCTTTTTCACTTTATAAACGTTTTCATCTTAACTTGAGTCTTTTGTAATAACACTTAGCTTAAAACAAACACGTACAGCCGCACAAAAACATTCTTTCTTTATATCCTTATTCTGCGAAACTTTTTTTATTTAAATTTTTTTTTACTTTTTTAACTTCTTAAGACTTTTTGTTAAAAACTAAGACACAAATCCACACAGTAGCCTAGGCCTACAAAGCAGGAGGATCATCAATATCACTGTCTTCCACCTCCACATCTTGTCCCACTGGAAGGTCTTCAGGGGCAATAACATGAGTGAAGCTGTCATCTCCTATGAAAACGATGCCTTCCGGAATACCTCTTGAAGGACCTTCCTGTTTTACAGCTAACTTTTTCTAATAAGTAGAAGGTGAACACTCTAAAATAATAATAAAAAGTATAGTAAATAATAACATAGTCGTTCATCATTATCAATTAATGTACATAATTATATGTGCTAGACATTTATCCAACTGGCAGCACAATACATTTGTTTATAACAGTATCACCACAAACCTATGAGTAATGCATTGTGCTATGATGGTACAAGGGCTACCAGGATACTAGGCCATGGGAATTTTTCAGTTCCATTATAATTTTAAGGGACTACTATCATACATGCAGTCCACTGTTGACTGAAACATCACAATGCAGAGCATGACTGTACATTCACTTTAGAATCAGGCATCTAGGTTCAAATTCTGGTTCCACCTCTTGGTAGTTCTGTGAACTCATTTCCTCATTTGCAAAGATGGTAATATTTATCTAATTCTTGTGAGGAATCCCTAAGATTATGCATGTAAAAGTCTCTAAGCCTGGGATAGCACAGGAATTTAGTAAACCTAATAAGCTCCTCCATTCTGTTTCAAATCTATCTAATCTGTACATGGTAGCCACATGGAAAATACCTCTATAAAGAAGTTCCCAATTTGCAAACAGTTCATATTGTGAATCTGCAGTTTAATTAAAACAGGAGATAGAAAAAAACAGCATGCTCAAACAAGTTTTTATTTTGTAGGAACTGTGTAGAATGAAATCTACCAAACCCCTTGCTCCTACTATGCACTTAATTGAGTAACAGGAGCTGCAGAGAATTAAAAAACAAAAACCAAAATAAAAACAAGTACACAACAGATTCTTCCTTTCACTTAATATGTAGTTGGGGAAGCCAAATTGACGCCAGTTATCACAATTTCTAATAAGTTTGACCAATCCTTTATTTTGCACTTGTAATGCTTGATGGCTCAAGTCCTTCTCACCTACCCCGACTCCCCATCTCCTCAAACGGCAGAGATGACCAAGTAATAGATATTATACTTAAGTAAAAGGCATATCAGAAGTTTAGGCTGGGCTAAGCATGGTGGAGCCTGCCCGTAATCCTAGCACTTTGGGAGGGCCAGGTGGGAGGAATGCTTGAGCCCAGGAGTTTGAGACCAGCCTGGGCAACATAGGTAGATCCTGTCTCTACCAAAAAAAAATTAAAAATAAAAATTAGCCAAGCATTGGTGATGTATGCCAGTAGTACCAGCTACCTGGGAGACTGATGTGGAAAGGCTGATTGCTTGAACCCAGGAGGTCAAGGCTGCAGTGAGCCATGACCTTACCACTGCACCTCAGCCTGGGTGACAGAGCAAGGAGGCCCTGAATCAAAAAACAGCCTAGTCAAAAGTGCTATTAAAAAAAACAATACTAGAGTGAGAAATAGCGAAAAGCTGTTGGCTCTCATTACAGTGGGACCAGTGATCACTTTTATCAATAACTTATACACCTGCAAAGAATTTAGCAATTTAAAAAACCCTAGGATTTCATATTAATTTTCATACAACTTACTGATATAGCTCTCCTCATTGTAGAGAGGAGAAAATTGCGGCTCCAAGCAGCTACACAACATGCCCAAGGTCATCAGGTTAGTAGCTGCTAGTGGGTGCTACCATGACACAGAGATTTTTAGTTACGTTTCTACAAATAAAACAGCTTATTTGCTAACACTCAATGTTCAGCCAATTCAAGACAACTTATGATTGAGATCTGGGAAACTATTAATGAATGGCATGTTTATATGATCAAAAATTCCAGGGTTCTATGCTTCAAAAATTATGGTAGCATCTGGTATAGTAATTCAACAAATCACATCTCCTGTAGTATTTAGAGATGACAGAACAGCACAGTTAGCAGTAGCTGCTACTACAGAAATAAATATTACTTGTTTTAACATGTTCATTAAGTCATAATTCTTCAATGAGTACATGAAGAAAGGCACTGTGATAATCAATTGAGAATATTACTCAATTAGGAACTATTCTTTAAAGGAAGACAAGGACAATAATGAGTGAAACTGAAAAATCTCATCTTAGTTCAACTTTTAGCTACCAGGACTGATCAAGAAGTATCTTCCTCAAAACTGTTATATAACAACTAATTCATTGCAAAACAAAGTTGGTTGAAAACTATATACATTTCTCAAAAAATACGGCCCACCAAGAATTTTACAAATTATACTTTATTACCTATAATGAGCTTATTGTGGACTAAATATTATTGTTTTAAACGTATCCCATAAATTTTAGGGATACATGATGTACATTATTGTATCCTGTAAGGTCCAAAAATTCAATCAGGATTTCCAGGAATCCTAATAGTAAAAATAAGAATAAAGTTATTATGAAATTATCCTCCCAGTGTTTCTCAAATTTTTTTATTTAAAACTCAAATAGCTGAATTGCATTACTCTATTGAGTACTAACACCCGAAAATAAATAATGCTAAAAATACTGGGGAGAATAAGCTGTATTATAATTGTAAAGCATTTTCCCTTTCAACAAGTCCATGAAGTTGTCTTCCTTCTCTTCTCACTTCCTCTATTTTCCTTCATCACCTTGTCTCTTCTGCTCCTTTCTTACATTCTAGGTGGGCAAATACTAATCCTTTTTCATCTTTCAAAAAATATGTAAAAGAGACATTTATAGAGTTTCAAAATCTTACATAAAAATAATGACTTTTAAATACATGAAAAGTACATGCAGGTTAAAGTACCTGTGGAACAAAATCTAAGCATTAACAAAAAGAAGAAGATAGTTTAAGAAAAAATAGCTGCAAAAGCACTATTCACAATAGCAAAGACTTGGAACCAACCAAAATGTCCATCA
>NW_012116821.1:10151954-10180551 GCF_000951035.1 Colobus angolensis palliatus | reverse complement strand
GCTTATTGCAGCACTATTCACAATAGCAAAGACTTGGAACCAACCAAAATGTCCATCAATGATAGACTGGATTAAGAAAATGTGGCACGTATAGACCATGGAATACTATGCAGCCATAAAAAAGGATGAGTTCATGTCCTTTGCAGGGACATGGATAAAGCTGGAAACCATCATTCTCAGCAAACTATCACAAGGACAGAAAACCAAACAGTGCATGTTTTCACTCATAGGTGGGAACTGAACAATGAGACACTTGGACACAG
The DNA here is from genome assembly GCF_000951035.1 of Colobus angolensis palliatus. NCBI lineage: Eukaryota > Metazoa > Chordata > Mammalia > Primates > Cercopithecidae > Colobus > Colobus angolensis. The sequence continues at coordinate 10,180,288 of NW_012116821.1, read as the reverse complement.
GGCGGGGAACATCACACACCCAGGCCTGTCGGGGGAGAGGATTAGGAGAAATACTTAATATAAATGTCGAATTCATGGGTGCAGCACACCAACATGGCACAAGTATACCTATGTAACAAACCTGCACATTGTGCACATGTACCCTAGAACTTAAAGTATAAAAAAAAAAATGAAGAAAAGTCAATAAACTGAGGTTTATTTTGGAGGTAGTATTGACAGAGCCTATTGTTAGGCTGGATGTAGAAGTTGAGTAGAAAAAAATGAAACAATTATTACTGGAGGTGGGACCTGGGGGAGGAGGCGGTGTGCTACTGGCATGTAGTCTGTAGAGGCCAGAAGTGCTGCTAAGATTACACGATGCACAGGACAGCCCCAACCCTCACAGCCACATCAAAGAATTATCCAGTCCAAAAAGTCAACAGTGCAGAAGTTGAGAAACCCTGCTCCACAGGACTGGTTCTCAAACTTTAGTGAGTCAAAACCTTCTGGAAGACCTGCTGAAACAGGCTGCTGGGACTTACCCAGAGTTTCTGATTCAGTTGGTCCAGGGCACATTTCTTTTTTTCTTTTTTTTGAGACAGAGTCTCACTCTGTCGCACAGGCTGGAGTGCAGTGGCATGATCTCGACTCACTGCAACCTCTGTCTCCCAGGTTCAAGTGATTCTCCTGCCTCAGCCTCCTGAGTAGCTGGGATTAGAGGCGTGCACCATGCCTAATTTTTATTTTTTAGTAGAGACGGGGTTTCACCATGTTGGTCAGGCTGGTCTTGAACTCCTGACCTTGTGATCCACCCACCTCGGCCTCCCAAAGTGCTGGGATTACAGGCATGAGCCACTGCACCTGACTGGCCTAGGGTACATTTCTAATCAGTTCCCAAGTAACACTAATGCTTTTGGCATACTTTGGGAAACACTGATCTAGAGAAAGGTGATAAGAAGCTAATGGACAAAACAAAAAAGGATTAGAAAAGTAAGTACATCTAAAGTTTTCCATTCTCTTAAAGAAAATCATACAGTTCTCAAAAAGTTTTCCATTCTCGAGTTGACAAGATGGTTGAATAGGAACAGCTCTGGTCTGCAGCTCCCAGTGAGACCAACGTCGAAGGCGGTGGGTGATTTCTGCATTTCCAGCTGAGGTATTCAGGTCATCTTCTTGGGACTGGTTAGGCAGTGGATCCAACCCATGGAGGGTGACCAGAAGCAGGGTGGGGCATTCCTTCACCCAGGATGTGCAAGAAGACGGGGAGCCTCCCTCCCCAAGCCAAGGGAAGCCGTGAGGTACTATGCTACCCGGCTGGGTTACCACAGTTCTCCCACGGTTTCTGCCATCTGCAGATCAGGAGATTCCCTCGTGTAGCCTACAACACCAGGGCCCTGGGTTTCAAGCACAAAACTGGGCAGCCATTTGGGCAGACACCAAGCTAGCTGCAGGAGTCTTTTTCACACTTCAGTGGCTCCTGGAACCCCAGCAAGACAGAACCATTCACTCCCCTGGAAAGGGGGCCAAAGCCAGGGAGCCAAGTGGTCTCGCTCAGCAGGTCCCACTCCTATGGAGCCCAGCAAGCTAAGAACTACTGGCTTGAAATTCTCACTGCCAGCACAGCAGTCTGAAGTTGACTTGGGATGATCGAGCTTGATGGGAGGGGCATCTGCCATTACTGAGGCTTTAGTAGGCAGTTTTCCCCTGACAGTGCTAAGGAGTCTGGGAGGTCTGGACTGAGCGCAATTCACCACAGTCCAGCAAAGTGGCTGTGGCAGAGTGCTTCTCTAGATTCCTCCTCATTGGGCAGGGCATCTCTGAAGGAAAGGTAACGGTCCCAGTCAGGGGCTTACAGACAAAACCCCGATCTCCCTGGGACACAGCACCTGGGGGACGGGGCGGCTGTGGGCGCAGCTTCAGTGGATTTAATCATTCCTGCCTGCTGACTCTGAAGAGAGCAGCTGATCCTAACAAGAGGGATTCTCCCAGCACAGCACACCAGTTCTGCTAAGAACAGACTGCCTCAAGTGGGTCTCTGATCCCCGTGCCTCCTGACTGGGAGAGACCTCCCAACAGGGGTCAACAGACACCTCATACAAGAGAGCTCCAGCTGGTATCAGGCGGGTGCCCCTCTGGGAGGGAGCTTCCAGAGGAAGTAGCAGACAGCAATCTTTGCTGTTCTACAGCCTCCACTGGTGATACCTAGGTGAACAGGGTCTGGAGTGGACTTCCAGCAAACTCCAGCAGACCTGCAGAAGAGGGGCCCTACTGTTAGAAGAAAAACTAACAAACAGAAAGCAACAACATCAATATAAAGGACCCCCACAAAAAAACCTCATCCAAAGGTCATTAGCCTCCAAGATCAAAGGTAGATAAATCCACGAAGATGGAAAAAAAAAAAAACCCAGCAAAAATGCTGAAAATTTAAAAAACCAAAATGCCTCTTCTTCAAATTATCACAACTCCTCTCCAGCAAGGGCACAAAACTGGATGGAGAATGAGGTTGATGAATTGACAGAAGGCTTCAGAAGGTGGGTAATAACAAACTCCTCTGAGCTAAAGAAGCATGTTCTAACCCAATGCAAGGAAGCTAAGAACCTTGATAAAAGGTTACAGGAAATGCGAACTAGAATAACCGGTTTTCGGAGGAACATAAATGACCTGATGGAGCTGAAAAACAGCACAAGAACTTCATGAAGCATATACAAGTATCAATAGCCAAATTGATCAAGTGGAAGAAAGGATATCAGAGATTGAAGATCAACTCTTTGATGAAATAAGGTGTGAACACAAGATTAGAGAAAAAAGAATAAAGAGGAACAAATGAAGCCTCCAGGAAACATGGCACTATGTGAAAAGATCAAATTTAAGATTGGTGTACCTGAAAGTGATGGGGAGAATGGAACCAAGTAGGAAAACACACTTCAGGGTATTATCCAGGAGAACTTCCCCCACCTAGCAAGACAGGCCAACATTCAAATTCAGGAAATACAGAGAACAACACTAAGATACTCCTAAAGAAGAGCAACCCCAAGACACATAATCGTCAGATTCTCCGAGGCTGAAATGAATGAAAAAATGTTAAGAGCAGCCAGAGAGAAAGGTTAGGTTTCCTACAAGAGGAAGCCCATCAGACTAACGGCGGATCTCTCTGCAGAAACCCTACATGACAGAAGACAGTGGGGGCCAATATATTCACCATTCTTAAAGAAAAGAATTTTCAACCCAGAATTTCATATCCAGCCAAACTAAGCTTCACAAGAGAAGGAGAAAGAAAATCCTTTAGAGACAAGCAAATGCTAAGGGATTTTGTCATCACCAGGCCTGCCTTACAAGAGCTCCTGAAGGAAGCACTAAATATGGAAAGGAAAAACTAGTTACAGCCCCTGCAAAAAACACAACAAAATATAAAGACCAACAACACTACAAAAAAACTGCATCAACTAATGAGCAAAATAACCAGCTAGCATCATGATGGCAGGATCAAATTCACACATAACAATATTAACCTTAAATGTAAATGGGATAAATGTCCCAATTAAAAGACACAGACTGGCAAATTGGATAAACCATCAAGACCCATCAGTGTCCTGTATTCAGGAGACCCATCTCACGAGCAAAGACACACATAGGTTCAAGATAAAGAGATGGAGGAATATTTACCAAGCTAATGGAAAGCAAAAAAAAGCAGGGGTTGCAATCCTAGTCTCTGATAAACAGATTTTAAACAAACAAAGATCAAAAAAGACAAAGAAGGCCATTACATAATGGCAAAGGGATCAATGCAACAAGAGGAGCTAGCTATCCTAAATATATGTGCACCCAATACAGGAACACCCAGATTCATAAAACAAGTTCTTCGAGACCTACAAAGAGACTTGAACTCCCACAGAGTAATAGTGGGGGATTTTAACGCCCACTATCAATATTAGACAGATCAACGAGACAGAAAATTAACAAGGATATTCAGGACTTGAACTCAGCTCTGAACCAAGCGGACCTAATAGACATCTACAGAACTCACCATCCCAAATCAACAGAATACACATTCTTCTCAGCACCACATAGCACGCACATCCTAAAATCGACCACATAATTGGAAGTAAAGCACTCCTCTGCAAATGCAAAATAATGGAAATCATAATAAACAGTCTCTAAGACCACAGTGCAATCAAACTGGAACTCAGGATTAAGAAACTCACTCAAAACCACACAACTACACGGAACCTGAACAACCTGCTCCTGAATGACTACTGGGTAAATAACAAAATGAAGGCAGAAATCAGTAAGCGCTTTGAAAACAATGAGAAAAAAGAGACAATGCACCAGAATCTCTGGGACACACCTAAAGCAGTGTTAACAGGGAAATTTATAGCACTAAATGCCCGTATCAGACAGCTGGAAAGATCTAAAATCGACACCCTAACATCACAATCAAAAGAATCAGAGAAGCAAGAGCAAACAAATTGAAAAGCTAGCAGAAGTTAAGAATAATTAACATCAGAGCAGAACTGAAGGAGATGGAGACATGAAAAACCCTCAAAAAAAAAATCAATGAATCCAGGAGCTGGTTTTTTGAAAAGATTAACAAAATAGACCACTAGCTAGACTAATAAAGAAGAAAAGAGAGAAGAATCAAATAGACACAATAAAAAATGATAAAGGGGACATCACCACTGATCTCATAAAAGTACAAACCACCGTCAGAGAATATTATAGACACCTCTATGCAAATACGCTAGAAATTCTAGAACAAATGGATAAATTCCTGGACACATACACCCTCCCAAGACCAAACCAGAAGAAGTTGAATCCCTGAATAGAACAATAACAAGTTCTGAAATTGAGGCAGTAATTAGTAGCCTACCAACCAAAAAAAGCCCAGGACTAGACGGATTCACAGCCGAATTCTACCAGAGGTATAAAGAGGAACCGGTACCATTCCTTCTGAGACTATTCCAAACAACAGAAAAAGAAGGGCTCCTCCCTAACTCATTTTATGGGGCCCTAACTCATTTTATGATACCAAAACCTGGCAGAGACAAAACAAAAAAAGAAAATTTCAGGCCAATAATCCCTGATGAACATCAACGCAAAAATTCTCAAGAAAATACCAGCAAACCGAATCCAGCAGCACATCAAAAAGCTTATCCACCACGATCAAGTCGGCTTCATCCCTGGGATGCAAGGCTGATTCAACACATGCATATCAATAAACGTAATCCATCACATAAACAGAACCAACGACAAAAACCACACGATTCTCTCAATAGATGCAGAAAAGGTCTTTAATAAAGTTCAACATCCCTTCATGCTAAAAACTCTCAATAAGCTAGGTATTGATGGAACATATCTCAAAATAATAAGAGTTATTTATGACAAACCCATAGTCAATATCGTACTGAATGGGCAAAAGCTGGAAGCATTCCCTTTGAAAACTGCCACAAGACAAGTATGCTCTCTCTCACCAGTCCTATTCAACATAGTATTGGAAGTTCTGGCCAGGGCAATCAGGCAAGAGAAAAAATAAAGGGTATTCAAATAGGAAGTCAAATTGTCTCTGTTTACATATGACATGATTGTATATTTAGAAAACCCCATCGTCTCAGCCCAAAAACTCCTTAAGCTGATAAGCAACTTCAGCAAAGTCTCTGGATACAAAATCTATTTGCAAAAATCAAAAGCATTCCTATACACCACAAACAGACAAGCAGAGAGACAAATCATGAGTGAACTCCCATTCACAACTGCTACAAAGACAATGAAATACCTAGGAATCCAACTTACAAGGGACGTGAAGGACCTCTTCAAGGAGAACCATAAACCACTGCTCAATGAAATAAGAGAGAACACAAACAAATGGAAAAACATTCCATGCTCATGGATAGGAAGAATCAGTATCATGAAAATGGCCATACTGCCCAAAGTAATTTATAGATTCAACACTATTCCTATCAAGCTACCACTGACTTTCTCCACAGAATTACAAAAAAACTACTTCAAATTTCATATGGAATGAAAAAAGAGCCCATATAGCCAAGACAATCCTAAGCAAAAAGAACGAAGCTGGAGGCATCACACTACCTGACTTCAAGCTACACTAAAAGGCTACAGTAACCAAAACAGTATGGTACTGGTACCAAAACAGATATATAGACCAATGGAACAGAAGAGAGACCTCAGAAATAACACCACACATTTACAACCATCTGATCTTTGACAAACCAGACAAAAACAAGCAATGGGGAAAGGATTTCGTATTTAATTAATGGTTCTGGGAAAACTGGCTAGCCAGATGCAGACAACAGGAACTGGACCTATTCCTTACACCTTATACAAAAATTAACTCAAGATGGGCTAAAGACTTAAATGTCAAATCCAAAACCATAAAAACCCTAGAAGAAAACCTAGGTAACACCATTCAGGACATAGGCATGAGAAAAGACTTCATGACTAAAACACCAAAAGCAATAGCAACAAAAGCCAAAATTGACAAATAGGATCTAATCAAACTAAAGAGCTTCTGCACAGCAAAAGAAACTATCATCAGAGTGAACAGGCAGCCTACAGAATGGGAGAAAATTTTTGCAATCTACCCATCAAAGGTCTAATATCTAGAATCTACAAGGAACTTAAACAAATTTACAAGAAAAAAAACAACCCCATCAAAAAGTGGGTGAAGGATATGAGCAGACATTTCTCAAAAGAAGACATTTATGTGGCAAACAGACATATGAAAAAAAGCTCATCATCACTGATCATTAGAGAAATGCAAATCAAAACCATAATGAGATACTATCTTACACCGTTAGAATGGCGATTATTAAAAAGTCAGGAAACAACAGATGCTGGCAAGATTGTGGAGAATTAGGAACACTTTTACACTGTTGGTGTGAGTGTAAATTAGTTCAACCATTGTGGAAGACAGTGTGGCAATTCCTCAAGAATCTAGAGCCAGAAATACCATTTGACCCAGCAATCCCATTACTGAATATATACCCAAAGGATTATAAATCATTCTACTATAAAGACACATGCAAACGTATGTTTACTGCAGCACTATTTACAATAGCAAAGACTTGGAACCAACCCAAATGCCCATCAATGTTAGACTGGATAAAGAAAATGTGGCACATATATACCATGGAATACTATGCAGCCATAAAAAAAGAATGATTCTACGTCCTTTGAAGAGACATGAATGAAGCTAGAAGCCATTATCCTCAGCAAACTAACACAGGAACAGAAAACCAAATACCACATGTTCTCACTCATTAGTGGGAGCTGAGTGTGAACAATAAGAACACATGGGACACAGGGAGGGGAACATCACACACTAGGGCCTGTAGGTGGGTCAGGGACAAGCAGAGGAAGAACATTAGGACAAATACCTAAAGTGTGCGAGGCTTAAAACATGGATGACAGGTTGCTAGGTGCAGCAAACCACCATGGCACATGTATACCTATGTAACAAACCTGCACCTTCTGCACATGTATCCCAGAACTTAAAGTAAAATAAAATAAAAGTTTTCTATTCTCTTAAAGAGAATCATAAAGTTCTTACAAGGTTTCAAAACAGGCCTGGTGCAGTGGCTCATGCCTATTATCTCAGCACTTTGGGAGGCCGAGATGGAAGGATCACTTGACTCCAGGAGTTTGAGACCAGCCTGGGCAACATGATGACACTTCTCTTAAAAAATAAAAAACGGGTGGCGGGGACAGGCATGGTGGTTCACGCTGCAATCCCAGCACTTTGGGAGGCTGAGATGGGGGATCATGAGGTAAGGAGATCAAGACCATCCTGGCCAAGATGGTGAAACCCCATCTCTAGTAAAAATATAAAAATTAGCCAGCCGTGGTGGCACGCACCTGTAGACCTAGCTACTCAGAAGGCTGAGGCAGAAGAACTGCTTGAACCTGAGAGGTGGAGGTAGCAGTGAAATGAGATCGTGCCACTGCACTCTAGCCTGGCAACAGAGCGAGACTCCATCCCAAAAAAAAAAAAAAAAAAAAAAAGCAGCTTCAAAACAACAACAAAAAAATCACTTGAAAAATAAGTTTGTCTATAAATACTAGTATGTATGTACATATGTGGGTGTATATGGTATAAGTTTTTTAAGAGAAAAGAGGAATCATGCTGTAAATTCAAATAGTAATCATAGGTCATGACTCCAAGAATGAGAATCATGGATCAGAGAGACGTCTGTCTGAATTTCCTCTACACGGTGTATCAACATTCATAAGGAAAAAATGTTTTGTACCTTCCCAAACTTTACTTATATATTTAAAAAAGACAGAATGTTAGAAGGAACATATTTTTAAAAATTCATTAAAGCAGACCAAATATAAAAGATACGATGGTCATTTTACTCTAGATGATTTGAAATTTTATTTTAAAAGTACATAAAATTAAGCCTTTGTATTCTTATAAAGTGTCACTAAAAATACTTGATTACTAATCAGAGTATAAACTGAAGTATCGACCTAGCCATACAGATTTATACATTTATCAACTGAATCTCATAGGCAAAAATGTATTCTTTATCATGACAATCCACTGTTATTAAGGGACTCACTCTCTCCAACAATGTTAGTATAATCTGTAGTGCACTGCGAAATAATTGCCTAAATGTTTCACCAAGTTTTATTATCCATGATACTCACTGCCAAGTCTACCCAAAGCACTGTAGGAGGCTATAATCCACATTATTACAAAATTAATTTATTCATTTAAATCATGTAATTTCAGGAGCAATCTTTCTCCAGAAGCTTAGCAAATTTTTTACTGCTTTATATTAAAATGCAAATGCATGAACTCTAAAAATCTCACCATTATTTTTAATTACAGAAAGAACACCAATAGATTGATTTAAAACACATAATATATAGTAAAATGCTTGTTTGTTCTGTAGTAAAACTTAATTGAATGCTCAAAGAAGTTACAAATTTGCTTTAAGCAACTTTCTCATGAAGTTGTAGATTCTTAAATGCCACACACAGAGTTTCAGGTTGGAATAATTCACCTTCCTGCAAAACGTACTACAGGCAAATAATTATAATAACAAAAATGACCTAATTAGCTCAGCTGTATGTACAAAAAAAGCAAACATAAATGAGGTGGCTCCATATTTCATTGCTTTGTATCACTGTGACACATTCACTGCCATATTCTTGAAGCTAAAATTCCCATACTAATTGGGAAAGTAAACACAGTATGAAACTAGAAGCTGCGGCATTAGATTCTATTCTATTCTGCATTCTCCATCTGCTGTCCCACACTCACAATATTTAATTTTAGCAAAATCTAATTCAGTGTATCTCTACATGAATGCCTCATTAGACATCTCAAACTTCTGGCCTCCAAGATGGCCTCTCAAATAGGCTTTACTTCCCATCTCATTCTCTATCTAATATTTCATATCTCAGTATAAAGCACCACTCTCCATGCAGCTGCCCAAATCATAACCCAGGAATAATTCTTTCCTTGTTTTTAACCCATCCTCTACATCCAGCCTAACAACAGGCTCTGCCAATCTACCTCTAAAACCCCAAATTTACTGACTTTTCTCCGTATCTCCCACCATCACCCTAAATATCACCATATTCTTTTTTTCAAGATAAATAATATTGTAATACAATGCATTATTTTACTAGAGCCACTTTCATTCTTGACTCCTATTCCATTCTACATTGAACAGCTCTTATATCATATTCTATATCTCATCACTCCCCTGCTTAAAAGTCTTCCAATGGCTTAAAATCCAAATTGTTTTCCTTGGCCTACAGGCCTTAGATAATTTGGTTCTTTCTCATCTCTTCAAACTCATCTCGGGCCACACTTCCTCCTCAGTCACTACACCTAAGACACGTTTATCTTCTTTTAACTTCTCAAAACATACCCATTGTGGACTGAATGTTTACATCCCCCTATAATTCATGTTGAAACCCTAACCTCCAACATGATCGATAAGGTGGTGAGGCCTTTGGGAGCTGATTAGGTCATAAGGGTGGAGTCCTCATAAATGGAATTACTGTCTTTAGAAAACAGACCCCAGAGAAAGCTCTTGCTCTGTTTTAACTCTGTGAGGACATAAAAAGAAGATAGCTATGAATCAGGAAGTAGGCCCTCATCTCACAATGAAATTGCAGGCATCTTCGTCTTGGACTCTGTAGCCACCAGACTGTGAAAAAATAATCAGAGGTCTTCCCTAATCACCTTAATGTAAACAGGTCCAATTCTAATTGGTCAATATTCTCAGCACTTTACTGCTTTCAAAACAGTATAAATGAAGCTTTGTGTAGTGGCAGTATCATAGCCAATGAGGTTTATTCAAGACATGATAATTGCTAACTGCAAACAGCATAAAACCAACGGCCAAAAAAATGCTTTGTGTCCCACAAGGCTTATGAAAAGAACCAGATATGGACAAGTGCCATTTTTGCTATACAGAATGCTTTAAAAAAAAAAAAAAAAAAGTGGGCAATAGAGAAGGGTATCCTTGAAGATAAACCTGTGTTTATCTACACCTTTAAAAGCTATGCACAGGATTAGTTATCTGGAAGTGCCTAGAATATTCCCACTTCAGTGTCTTTGCTCTTGCTCTTCACACTGCCTAGGAAGTTTTTAATCCCAGATAAACATGCAAGATCTCCTAAACTGCTTCAGGTCTTCATTTAATGTCATCCAATCAGTGAGGACTTCCCTGACCCTCGTATTTAAAATAACAATGCCCTTTCCCAACAAAGTCCTTTCTCATCTTCCTTTGCTTTTTCCCTCATGGCACTCATCATCATAGGACACATAACACATATCACCATCTCTGATTTGACCACTGGTATAGACTCCCACTTGGTCCTTTTCAATTCCCATTTGCTTCTTTCTTTTTTTTTTTTTTTTTTTTTGAGACGGAGTCTGGCTCTGTCACCCAGGCTGGAGTGCAATGGCCAGATCTCAGCTCACTGCAAGCTCCGCCTCCGGGGTTTATGCCATTCTCCTGCCTCAGGAGTAACTGGGACTACAGGCGCCCGCCACCTCGCCTGGCTAGTTTTTTGTATTTTTAGTAGAGACAGGGTTTCACCGTGTTAGCCAGGATGGTCTCGATCTCCTGACCTCGTGATCCGCCCGTCTCGGCCTCCCAAAGTGCTGGGATTACAGGCTTGAGCCACCGCGCCCAGCCCCATTTGCTTCTTTCTAATTCATTAACCATACTGCAGTAAAAGGGATGTCTTAAAAAGGGGAATCTGATTCTGTTATAGGTCTGCTTAAAATGTTTCACTGGTCTCCTACCATCCCACTCTCTGTTCCTCCTGCCAGGGATTAAGTTCAATACTGTTAAAATAGCCCATAAAGCCCTGAATAGGCAGGGTCTCTGCCTGACTTCCACCTTACCACTCTCAATCTTGATCATCACGTTCTAGTCAGCTCTCAGAACTTAGTAGGCTCTTTGCTTATGAGCCTAGCCCAGATCATTCCTTCAGCCTGAAACACCTTTCACCACCACCACACCACTCTCTATAGCCCTTCCTCCTTCCTGTACAACTCCAGTTATAAATGTAACAATTACATAAAAGCGATCTGTTTAGTGCCTGGCTCCTCTGCTACCCTATACATTCAGAGGGAAGGAATCGTGCCTGTCACATTTACCCACTGTCCCCTGTGCTTAGCACAGAGGCTGGCACATAGTAGGTTCTTATATTGGCTAGCTAATCCACACTACTACCGTCCGGGCATGATTCTCTCATAATGAAGATTGAATTTGCAGCCATGAAGATCAAAGACAATGAATGTTGCTGCCAAGACTTGATTAAACACAAGACCATAACATTTGTGAGAAATATTTGTGGCAATGGAAGAAAGAGCAAAAATTTCCAAAAACTCACATAGACAAGGAATGAAAAATAATAGATGAAACAAGACTGGCCATATACTGGTAACAGATGAGGCTGAGTGACTGATAGAGATTCATTCTACTATTTTCTTTGCTCTTATTTACACAATGTAATCTCAGTGTCCCAAAAACTGATAAAAATCTGAATTTTGCTAAAGATTTTAAAAAAGGAAGCGTATCTAATATCAATCTTTCAATGAGAAAAAAGATTCAAGGAAGAGTAGTTATGCCTCCTACAGTTCTACTTAGGAATCTACTTTTATACCACCTACAGCTAGAACAGAATCTGACACTGTAACAAAAATCATAGAAATTAAAGACTCAACATAGATACACAGACAGGCAGTAGCTGCATTAAGTCTAAAAACTCTTGTTTCTGTTTTAGCAGTCTTTCTGTTACCACAGTTACTTCTAGAAAGTTATCTATTTCCTTCTATCTAGTAAGTCCTGCTTAAAGAGAAGTCTGAGAAGGAGGGGGATGGGAGAACAATAAAAATTATTCATCCAGAAGTTCTTTTGAAATGAACTGAAAACATCTATCATTAGAATTAAAATGCATGTGATTGTTGCTTTAAAATCCTTGAATCCGAGTCTTACGAGGTATTACCACCTTCGTATTTGTAATAAAACTCCAGCTTTACAGACATTGCCTAGGGGGAGGGAAGGGAGTTGGAGAAGGGGTAGAAAAGAAAAGTCCAGCTTAGAGAGAAAAGTGTCCTGCCATGATCATACAACTGATAAGAGACACAGCAATAAGTAAATAGATCAGGTCTGGTGTTCCATCTCAGAACAACAGATTTTCAGTCCGATACTTACTCTACTATAAGCAGAAGTAGTAAAAACAAGGCAATGCAATGACAACCCACCTGTCTCTATCACACAAACCTCCAAAGAGCTGGAACCGCCGGATTTAACTTTTATGTTACCTACCAAACAAAAGTATTTTCCAAATGTTGTGACTTGCTATAAAATTACTATTAGCTAATCACCATCTCCTCTTAGAAACCAGTTTTAAGTTGGCCGGGCGCGGTGGCTCAAGCCTGTAATCCCAGCACTTTGGGAGGCCGAGACGGGCGGATCACGAGGTCAGGAGATCGAGACCATCCTAGCTAACACGGTGAAACCCCGTCTCTACTAAAAAATACGAAAAACTAGCCGGGCGAGGTGGCGGGCGCCTGTAGTCCCAGCTACTCGGGAGGCTGAGGCAGGAGAATGGCGTGAACCCGGGAGGCGGAGCTTGCAGTGAGCTGAGATCCGGCCACTGCACTCCAGCCCCGGGGCGACAGAGCAAGACTCCGTCTCAAAAAAAAAAAAAAAGAAACCAGTTTTAAGTTAAAATGGCACACTATCAAATAATTAATGTGTCTAAAATATTAATTAGTTGAAAAAGCCTAACCAAATTTTAGAAACAGTGTACACTTTTAACATATTAGCAGTTAAACCTTGCCTTTATTTGCAATTTTACAGAATGTATCTAATGCCAACCCTCCCCACCTTTTTTAGATTGTATACTCCGAAAAGCAAGAAACTAAGTTACGGCAAAAATATTTTTTATAGATTTCCTCAAATCACTGGCTTATAAGAAAAACAACTTGATATTAAATAGATAATAGCATGCACTTGTAGTAACAACTGCTCATAAATAAAAATGCTACTTTCTTTTCTTTCTTGTGGCTGTTAACCTTATTTCACAGAGAGGTTAAACATTTTTATACATAAAATGAAAACTCATAAAAAAACACTGAAAGGCACAGTATGTCCTAAATGAGTTTTCTTGGTTTCATAAGCTTTTCTTATTTCTCTTTCACAGAGTTCTGAGAAATTAAAATTAGCATTTGAAAGTATTCAAAAATTGTTTAAATTGTTGTTTAGCTGTTATAATCTACAGGTGCAGTTCTAAATGAAATAAATGTGCCATCTGTTATGTCACAATATTGAGAAATTAACAACTGCACTAACAGAAAGGTTTAATATCTCTAACTTCACAAATTAATAAAAACTTCTTTTGGAGGAAAAAACTCTACATAAAATCCAATTCCATAAATAAATTCAAACAAGACACTTCCTTTAGTTTAATAGGAAACTATTCATGAAAAATTGTTAATATTATTTTCTGTTAGTATTAGAAAGGAATAAAATAAAGAAATCATGCAGTTAATATTTAGTTTCTCTACACTTGCCAAAGACCACACAGTAGGTGCTGGGGATACAAAAATGTAAGACATACCCCAACTAGGCTAATTGATATGCCAGCAAAATACATAAACCATATAACTATACCAGAGTGTGACAAAATACAAGAGAAAAAATTGCATAAATGGACAAAAAGTCATGACAGCTGAAAGCATTAACAGCTCTGCCTCCACTTCTCTATAAAGCTCTGTGAAGCCAGAAGCCATGTTTGTCCCATCAGTGCTGGATGATCACTAGCTGCTAGCATAATGTCAGATACACATTAGGTGCTCAATAAATGTCTGTTGACTAAAACAATAAAAGGAAAGCTTCTTATAGAAAGTGACAACTGAGATGAGCATTAAAACATGATTAGCAGTGAAAGGGGGAAAAAGTATTCCTGATAAAAGAAACAGAATAGAAAATATCTACCATTTACCCATTTATGTTAATTAACATTCAGCATTTTACTCCAAAATATATTTTCTACAAGCAACATTTACTGAGCTAAAGATTTCCAAAATGAATATTCTCATTCTGAATAAACAGAAAATACAGTACTAAAGACTCCAGTATCCACAGCATACCTCTCATTAGACTTTGCTGTGGAGATCTCTCACAAGACTACTCAAAGTCTTAGGAGAGGCATGTTAGCTCAATTACAGCAGTGTAAGCTTAATCATAACCATCACAAATAAAACCAAACATAATAGCTACAAAAATAATTTATAACAAAAAACAAAATGGAATAAAGTATATTTTAACCAAACATCATTTTAAGTTGGATTTAATCAAACGTAGCTTTAAAATTAATTTAATAAAATTTAATAAAGGAAACTTTACAACAGTCACGTACTCAAGAAACAATATGAGCCCAGGCAGAAATAGAAAAAAAGTAATTTTATGCCTAAAAAAATTGTAATAAATGCAGTTATTAGAGTAAGTCAGCTACATTATGTTACACTCAGTTCTGAATGTGTAACATTTTGAGTCAGACTTCAGGTGAAAGATAAACATGAGCTGTAGCTTGGTCAACCAACCTTTTATGGGCTGACAAGCATTTTCTTAAAAGGCCAGATAATAAGTATGTTCTCATAATTATTTAACTCTGCTACCGAAAGTAGCCACCGACAATACATAAGTGAATGAGTGTGGATGGGTTCCAGTAAATCTTTATTTACAAAAACAGGTGGCTGGCCCATGACCATATTTGCCAACCCTGTCCTGGAATCTAAAAGTGACTTCTCACTAACTCTTTTTTCATCAAGACCGCTTTACTCCCTTTCAAATACTTTCACATAAACTGTACTGGTGTTCCATAAGGCCTCTATAGATATCAATGAAGCAAATCTAACAGATATACTCTTGTTTTACAGATTAAGAAACTGAAGCTCAAAGGAGTTGACTTGATCTAAGGACTACTAAGACCTGAGACTAAAAACCAGGCCTTTGTTCTTCTAACGCTTAATCATTATCCTCCATACCCAATCTTCCAATGCCGCAAATAAAACATTCAAATCATTTTTAGAATCCTCTGCTGAACCCCCGAGTTCTTTTTAGCAGACTCAGCCATTCACAATAGACTTTAAGAACATCCACTTAACTGTCTAATTAAATTATTAACTTCAATTGTGAAGCTAATTCAAATCCTTCTTTCTTTATATGATCCTCATCTTCTTCTATTTAGGCTATCTTCTTATTTACAAGTCTCCTAAAATACCATTTAATCTTCAAATCACCAGCAAGAAACAAGGCAGTACACCTTCTTATGGAGGTATAAATTATTTTAATCATTTAATAAGAGTTTGTGAACTCAGTAATAAAAATGTGGTAAGAGGCCTAGTGCCTAACTTTGCAAAGCTTATAATCTAGTTGAGAAATGCCAGATGTATAAATACGAAACTAAGGAGTGACTCCATGTAACCTAGGTCAAATCTAAAAAATTTAAAACAAAGAAAGAGAAATGAAAAAATGTAATTTACAGTATACACTGTCATAAAATACATGCCTTACTTGCTCTTGATACCACAGAAATGCCCTAAATTTTGTATAATGAAAGTTTAATGAATACTAAATACCGACAAACACCCATTTGATGTGGTAATAGCATAGTCCAAAAGTTAAAACTAGATCACATTTTTAAAAAATTATGGCAGGTGAAGGTTTTCTTCTGTTTTATTCTAGTCATCGTCATGAAAGAACATCTACTGGACTAACTCCCTGGCCAAAAACACTGTTGAAGATAGAGGAATTACAGGACATGCCCTCACTCTGCATGGTAGGATGGGACTGGAGAAGTAATCATGCAAGTTGAAACTAAGCAAAGTGATCTTCGTAACTAATGAGGACAATTACGATTGTTCCACAATCTTTAAAAAATTTTGTCAAAACATTGAAAACTCTTACTGTTGATTATAAATATACACTAGAGGCTGAGCACAGTAGCTCATGCCTATAATCCCAGCACTCGCACTCAGGGAGGCCAAAGCGGGCAGATCACTTGAGGCCCGGAATTCGAGACCAGCCTGGCCAACATGGCAAAACCCTGTTTCTACTAAAAATACAAAACCAGCTGTGCATGTTGGTACACGTTTGTAATCCTAGCTACTCAGAAGGCTGAGACAAGAAAATTGCTTGAACCTGGGAGGCAGAGGATGCAGTGAGCTGCAATTGCGCCACTGTACTCCAGCCTGGGTAACAGAGTGAAACTTAGTCTCAACAAAACAAAACAAAACAAAACACCACAATAAATGTATACTGAAAAATAAAAAGTTAAAAGAAATCCTAATATTTATTTAGTACATTATAATTTAACACATTAGAAACATTGAGAACTGTTTTATTTTTAAATTTTATTTTATTTTTTTTTGGAGACAGAGTCTCACTCTGTCACTCAGGGTGGAGTGTGGTGGCACGATCATGGCTCACTGTAACCTTGAACTCCTTGGGCTCAAGCAATCCTCCTGCCTCAGCCTGCCTAGGACTGCGGGCACATGCCAGCATGCCCTGGCTAATTTTAAAATTTTTTTATAGTGATGAGGTCTTGCTATGTTGCCCAGGCTGGTCTCCAACTCCTAGCCTCAAATGATCCTCCCAGTTGGGCCTCCTAAAGAATGCTGGGATTACAGGCATGAGCCACCACACCCAGCCAAAAGTATTTTATTTCTTTGTAAAAACTTAAGAACTTATAGTTTGAAGAGTGCTTGCTTTTTCAACATATAACTTATGGGCAAGCATCCTTCCCATGTCTTGGTGAACTGAAGTCATTTTTTCTACATTTTAATCAACTTCTAACATTTTATTATTTGTATTTCAATGTCATAAAATATCTGAGAGTTCTTTTAAGAAGAAGTTTTTTATAGCATCACTTCCTTTGGGACATCTTCATCCTTCTATCACAACTACTTTCCTTATTCATGCCAGTAAGCTCACCTTTACTGCATATAAGTTCCTCAATAAGTTCCCCTGGCTGCATAATCTAGTCTCTTGAAGGGCAGCCATGTCAACATTTCCAAAGTCAGTTATTGTTTCCATAACCTTTCTTTCTATTCAAATTTCATTCCCAACATTATCAGTTTGTTTCTTTGTTGGATTTACATCTCTCTTGGTCAATTCCCTTTTTCAATTATCGATTTTTATAAAATGTTACATGGGCTTATTGCTGGAGACAAGGAGGCAACACAACTATGTGCTTTGCTATCTGTGGGTGAAATGAATAATAGACACAGAGAGGCCAATCACTGACAGACATGGAAAGAAGTGACATAATTTATCACTGATCATAAGCTCATCTGTTGTTATGTAATGATTCCTGGACTAAACTAGCAACAAAGTTTGCATTTTATGTAATTACCTGCAGTCAATATACCACAGTAAGTGAAATTTGAACCATACAGTTGAGGACCTAGTGTTACTTAACTAAACCATGGTAACTGAAATTCATGCATTCTGGAACCATGTAAAGGAAGGACTATCTGTACATAAAACAACTGTTTGAAAACACTAGAGAGTGATCAATGCAGGCAAGATCACAGAGTTATTTAAATTCTCCAAAACATGAGGGATACAGAGATGACCACCACATTCCACTTAGCTTTTTCCTTGGGAGTATTTTCTAAACCACAGCAAGGAGAAAGGGAATTGAAGCACAAAACAAGTCTACTGTCCTGAGAAAGCAGATGTTGGAGTTCAATCCCCACACATGTGGAGGTATCTTTGTACGCATCCAGAATTTTCCATTGTGACCACAGAAGGGTCACGCCTGAGGAATCAAAGACCACATCCCTAGAGTAATGGCATTTCTTTCAGAAGCTAAACCCAAGTTTATATGACATTTGCCATATGTTAGGGGCTAAGCAATCAGTCAGTCTAATGCTAGAGAATCCATGAACAGAGGGACACCAAAAGACTAGAATGTAAGGGATGACTAAAAGTAGCCTCTGCGCAAATCTGGGCACAGAGGCTACAATTTAAACTTGTACCACCAATTCTAAAATGTATCAATTACTCACAGGGTTATGGCTGTATCATATTTTATAAAGTGGTATTCTAAAATTAAACACTATTATACTTACCATTTTGTAATCCCATCCAGAGTTGCTTGTGATCTTTTTTCTGCATTTCATTGATTACTTGACTTTTATGTTTTAAAGCATCAGCTTCTTTCATACATGACATAAAATGAGCTTCAATTGCATCCTTAGATGGACAGTGCAGAAGGTCTTTTTCTGGAAAACTCTATCAAAGGAAAAAATACACACATAAAACAGGTACACACATTACAAAATTAACCTCTTAAAAGAGAACTATATCCCCCAGTTTATCAATATTTCTAGTAAACTATCTCTTAGCAATGAAATAACCCAAAATACTTTTAAATTTAACTTAAAAATCTTTAGCTATTTGGCCCATTTTGTACTTTTCCCAAATAATTCTTACGTGTTTTATAACAACTGAAAAAAGGCATCAAAGGGTAATAATCTGAAAAATAGCTTTTCAACTGACCATACCAAGTATTGGCAAAGATGTGAAATGGAGCCCTCACACAGTACTAACAGAAATATAAAATAGTATAACCACTTTGGAAAAGTCTGGTGGTTTCTTAAGGATAGTAAACAGACATCTACCATCTGACCCAGTCATTCCACAACTAGGCATTTACCTAAGAGAAATGAAAGTAGTATGTCCATATAAGGACTTGCTACATGAATGTTCACAATAGTTTTATTTGTAACAGCCCCAAAGAGAAAACAAATCTAAATATCAACAGGTAAATGAACATATAAATTGTGGCATAAACTTATTCACTTTGAATAGGTAAAGCTCACTATAAGTCAATCAGACCTCAATAAAGCTGTTAAAAACTAGATTTTAAAGTCAAATAGCTAAATTTACATTCTGTAACTTCACTGATTCTTTTAGGCAGCTAAAGCAATGATCATTGGACATACACGGAGTTATGTAAATGAAACGACTGATGCACTTTTCACTGAAAAAAGATAATAACAGCTAACAGTTACTGAACACTTACTGTGACACTGTATTAAAACTTTTTATATGGATTATCTTATTTAATCCTCACAACACTTGAGGTATACATTATTATCATTGCTATTTTACAGATAAAAAAATTAAAGTTAGGGAATGTCTAAAGTCGCAAGTGTCATTCAGCTTGCTAGTCATGGAGCTAGGATTTAAGGCTAATTTGACTCAAGTCCTATCTTTTAACCATTGTACAATATTACTTCCTCCAAAGACTTAAATATTTAAGATAATCATTATATTCACTCATGATTTTACAAAGTTATTATCCTATATGTCCTTTAATACATTTAAACAGAAGTAAAAATGGCAAAAAAAAAATAGCATATAGCCTACTCAGGTTACTGTATTCATAAGCAACATTCAATTATCCCTGTCATGGAGCTTTCATAAAAAGAATGAAATGAAAAGATAAAGAAAGAAGCTCCTGAGTGACTATGAAACACTGATGGAAAGCAGGAATCAGAAAGTGATTAAAGATACCATTCTTCATCTTTCTCAATAAACTTGTTTAATAAGTCAAATTTATGATTCACATACAGTCAAATGCAGAAATCAAGAGTACAATTAAATGAGTTTTGACAATGAGTAACTGTTAGCCCAAGTACAGAGCATTACCATCACCCACAAAACTTCCTCTGTGCCCTTTGCAGTCAGTTCCCTCATTCCCTTCCCAAGAAATCACTGATAATGACATATAACACTAGATTAGTTTTGCCTGTAATAAAATCTCATATAAACAGAACTGCAGTATTGTGTAACTTAGTATCTTTCACTTAGCATAATATTTTTGAGATTCATTCCTGTTACTGCACATATCAGTAATTAATTCCTTTTTGTTGCTGAGTAGCATGCCATTTAATGAATACACCACAATCTGTTTATCTAAAAACTTGTAAACTTGTTAATAGACACTGGGATTGTTTCCAGATACTGGCTATTATTTAAAAAGCTGCTATGAACATTAACACACAAGTCTTTTATAGACACATGTCTTCATCTTTCTTGGGTATACAGCTGGAAAAAGAAATGCTGGGTCACAGAGTAAGTGTATGTTTTAACTTTACTTAAAAACTGCCACACTACTTTTCAACATCATGTATGATGTTACACTCCCACTAGCAATGTATGAGTTCTGGTTACTCCATGTCCTCAAACTTGCTACTGTCAATCTTTTTCATTTTAGTCATTCTAGTGAGTGTAATGTAATGTCTCTTTGCGGCTTTAATTTACATTTCCATGATGACTAAAGATGTTGAGTGCCTTTTCATGTGTTTGTTGGTAAATTCATATACGTTCTGTGAACTAAGATTTTTGCATTTGTTTAAAAGCAACTACTAGGCAAGAAATTGAGTATAATGTGAATTTTATGGTTGCATATGTAAATATTGTTCACAAGAAATGCTAGGTGAACAGAAAATTTCACCCAGCTAAACGAATCAGCTAGGAACACATACAATGCACACATGTGCACACCTCCAAAATGCACCAGCTACTACAATTCATGTAATGAGTTGTATTCATCTACATCAGGTGCTACAATTTCTTGTTCGATATCAGAAAATCCTCCTTTCACTTCACCTGTCATGGCGCAAGTCTTCCATGTCCATTTCTGCAAGCAAACTTCCAGTCTTTGCAACATGAAATGCCATATTTATTGTAGTATGTATGCATTTCTCATACATTTTACCTGTTAAAACTGTGATATGGTTTTTACTAGGTTCCTGTTTTTTTGTCAGTGTAAGTTTGCGGATGTTGTGCCCCTAACCCTTCTCCCCAGAAGCAACCCTTTCCCCCATAAGTCCAGTGGTTTTCATTGCACAATTTTTAATAGCAAAGTTAAGAACACATACGATGCATTATAGAAGTGCCTACACTGAGCAGACATCCTTGCCTTTTTCCTCATCTTAGAGTAAAACATTCAATAAACCATCATGTAGCATGACTTTAACTGTAGCCTTTTCATACTTTTCATATCTACCCTTTGTCAAATCAAGTAAATTCCCTTCTATTCCTAAGCTTGCTATAAGTTTTGATGACAAATGGGTATTAAATTCTGTCAATGAATGACTTTGTCTGTATCTATTGATTTTTCTATTTTATTCTGTGATTTACATTGATTGAGATGTTTTATTTTGAGAGGGTCTCACTGTGTCACCCAGGCTGGAGCACAGTGGCACAATCACAGCTCACTGCAGCCTCAACCTCTGGGGCCCAAGCGATCCTCCCAATTCAGTCTCCTGAGTAGCTGGAACCACAGGTGTACACCACCACGCTCAGCTAATTTTAAAATTTTTTTGTAGAGATGAGGCCTCCTTATGTTGCCCAGGCTGGTCTTGAACTTCTGGGTTCAAGTAATCCTCCTGGCTCAGCCTCCCAAAGTACTGGGATTACAGGCGGGAGCCACTGCACCTGGCCTACATGCATTAAGATTTGAATGTTGAATCAATTTTGTACTCCTAGGATAAACTCAACTCAATCATGGTGTGTACTGTCTTTTTTAATTATTGCAAGATTCAATTTGATGGTACTTTGTTGAAGGCTCTTGTATCCATGATCATGAAATACACTGGCTCATAATTTTCTTTTAATGTCTTTAACAGGTTTCAGTATCAGGGTTATTCTGGCCTCTAACACAAGTTGGTGTCTCATTTCTGGAAAAAGTTTGTAAAGAGTAAGAAAGTTTGTGATATTATTTCTTAAATATTTTATTTCATTTTATTTTTATTTTTAGAGACACAGTCTCACTATGTTGCCTAGGCTGGAGTGCGGGGGCTATTCACAGGCACAATCCCACTACTGATCAGCAGGGGAGTTCTGACCTGCTCCATTTCTGACCTGAGCCGGTTTACCCTTCCTTAGGTAACCTGATGGTCTCTTACTCCCAGGAGGTCACCATATTGATGCCAAACTTAGTACAGAAATCCAACTGGCATAGCACACTACAGCCCAGAACTCCTGGGCTCAAGCGATCCTCCCGCCTCAGTGTTCTGAGTAGCCGAGACGACAGGCACATGCCACTGCACCTGACTAGTTCTTAGATATTTTATAGACTTCTCCAATGAAACTATCTGTGCAAGGTGTTTTACTCTGTGAGGTTTTTAAAAATACAAATCAAATTTACTTGCAGATTAAAGAGCTATTCATTTCTGTTATTTCTTATGTCAGTTTTGGCGACTTGCGTTTTCATTGAATTTGTCCATCTGTCAGATTTATCGGCATAAAGGTATTTATTCAGTTAATATAAATGAATTATATAATGTGCAGTCATTTGTGCCTTCTTTCGCTTAACATGATATTTTCAAGGTTGTTAACATATTATCAGTAATTCCTTCCTTTTAACGACCAAATTATAGTCTACTGTAAGCATACATACAGTATTTTGCTTATTCATCAGCTGATGGACATTGGGTTATTTCCACTTTGCCTATTATGAACATTCATGTATAAGTTTTTGTGTGGACACAAGTTATTTCCATATTTTGCATATTAGAATTACATATTCAGTTCTCTTGGGAATATTACTAGGAGTAGAATTGCTGGGTAACATGGTTAAGTATATCATTTGATAACATACCAAACTGCTTTCCAAAAAGGCTACACCATTTTCATTCTCATCAGCAACGTATGAAGGGTCTAATAAGCCTATATGTGTTACCGGTTTTTGTGTTTTTTTTTTTTGAGACAGAGTTGCACTCTGTCACCCAGGCTGGGTTGCAGACATGCGATCAGGACTCACTGCTCCTCCCGGGCTCAAGTGATCCTCACACCTCAGCCTTCCAAATAGTTGGGACTATAGGCACATGTCACCACACCAGGCTATTTTTTTAAAAATTATTTTAGTAGAGATGAGTTCTCCTTATGTTGATCACACTGGTCTCGAAATCCTGAGCTCAAGTGATACAGCTGCCTCATCCCCACAAAGTGCTGGGATTAAAGGCATGAGCCACCACATCCAGCCTTGTACATCGTCTTTTTGATGATAACCAATCTAGAGGGTGTGAAGGGGTAACACATTGTGTGGTTTTTTGTTTTTGTTTTTTTTTTGCTTTTGCCTAAAAACTAGTTATGCTGAACATCTTTTCATGTGTTTACTGGCCATTTATATAACTTCTTCACAGAAATGTCTATTCAAATCCTTTGACTAATTTTTAATTGGGTTTCTATCTTTTCATTATCAAGTTATTTCCATATTCTGTATATTAAACTATTAGATAGTATATGATTGCAAATATTTTCTCCCATTCTGTAGGCACCCCACACGCAGTCTTGATTATTATAGCTTTGACACTGAGTAGTGTAACCATTCTTTCTTAAAAATATTTCTTCTGACCCATTTTCTCTCCTCTCCTTGAACTCCAATTCCACGCAGACTGCCCGATATTATCCCAGAGGCTCTGTTTTTTCTCTGTATCAATTTCCATCTCTCTGTTCTCCAAACTGGGTAACTTCTGTGGATCTGCCTTTGAGTTCAAAGAACCTTACTTCTGCCATCTTTAATTTGCTGTTAAGCCCATGCAGTAAATTCCTCATTTCAGATATTTTTCTACACAGTTCTACAATTTTGTGATTTTTTTTCTCTTAAGTTACTGAATGTATAACAGTTGTTTTGATTCATTTTTCTGGTAGTACCAAGATGTGGATTCTCTTAGGTCAGTTTCTATTGAGAGTAATTTTTTTTTTTTATTTGATATGGACC
Source organism: Colobus angolensis palliatus (assembly GCF_000951035.1). NCBI lineage: Eukaryota > Metazoa > Chordata > Mammalia > Primates > Cercopithecidae > Colobus > Colobus angolensis. Next base: position 10,156,009 of record NW_012116821.1, on the reverse strand, counting down.
ATATTTTCTTGCTTATCTGCAAGTCGAGTAGTTGTGGACTGTATGGTGGACACTGTGAATATGTTGTAAGGATTCTAGATGATACTGTCTTCCTTTAAAACGCTAAGTTTTGTTCTGGCTGGCAGTTAATTTACTGGCAGCTCTCCTTAATCCTAAAAAGCCAGGTCCAGAGCAACTCTTACTCTAGGGTTAAAGACTGGCAATAGAGACTGGCAAACTTTCTGTAAAGGATTAGAGAGTAAATATTTAACACTGTGCAGGTCATACAGTCTCTACTGCAAATACTCAACTAGGCTGTCGTAGCCGCAAAGCTACCATAGACAATACATATATGAATTTCCATGAATGGCTGCATTTCAATGCAACTTTATTTATGGTCATCACTAAATCTATATTTCATGTAATTTTCACATGCTACAAAATATTTTTTAAAATTTTTTTCCAACCACTTAAAAATGTAAAAACTATTCTTACATCACAGGCCATGCAAAAACAGTCAGTGGGCCACATTTGCCAACTCCTGCTCTAATGTATGATCCTTACTCCAAAATCATGGCCTTTCTGGCATCTCAGGTAACTGCTCAGTATGTAGCCAAATGTCTCTTCACTTTGAATGAGCTGGAATCCAACATTTCCCAGCATCATAAGACGTTCAGTATCTTGTTCCACTCTTAACCCTACAACATTCACTCTCTACTAGATCTTGCAGAGTATCAGCTATGCATGTGCAACCCATGCCTCAGCCAAGCACCCAGGGAGAACATACACATATACTTTGTGCTAAGGCGCCCACAGTTTTAAACACCATTGTTTTTGCATATCAGTGTAAATGTTAACACAATGGGAAGGGCCAATAACATCTTGATATTATTATATCATGAAAACAGATTTGACCTGAAGAATCCATTGAAAGGGTTTCAGGAAACTGACACACAGAAGGATCTCCACATTTGTTGAATGAATGAATGAGTGAATAAATAAATAAACAAGCATAGAACTATGATGTATTTTAATCTAGATTTCAAAGTATTTTAGAGTTTATTTTTAACACACAAAAAATCTAATTATTGGAATTATTTTCCAACATTAACAGAAAAGACTCATTAGGCAATATAGCACCCCTACCCTTAATATGTTTGAAGTATTTTTATCTCCACACCTCTCTAAACTTAAAAACTGTTGTATATGCAAGCATTCCTTGGTGAGTGAAATTCATGCATACCAGCACTATGTGCTCCATCTGTACTGTTCTTTGATAACTAAGGTGTTTAATAATATGGTATTGTGCAAAGCACACTATTACAAATGCACATGGAAATAAGCTCTAATGACCTACAAACTCAAATTCAGTAAAACAGGAAGGGAAAGTATCATACGAAGAACGAATGAACACCCTTTGGGCAGTAACTATGAATGGACACTCCTGACGGGAAAGAAACTCAGACACCTAAATGACTTTTTCAAACTCTACATGCCTCTCTCCAATAAAATATAGGAGATCAAGTGGATCACTTGACTTGAGGTCAGGAGTTCGAGACCAGTTCAAGTATCTGATACCGACATGGTGAAATCATTGCTATTTGAGAATGAATCACTGTTCGTGATCAACTAATATAAGAGACCAACATGGTGGAATCATTGCTATTTGAGAATGAATCACTGTTCATGATCAATTAACATAAGTGTTTCCAGTCACAAAAACCAAATGGTGTTTGTGAATTGGGGGTCGGGAACAGAGCAGAAGCAAGGTGGCTAAGGGAAACGAGGGACCAGCACTTCATAAACTATTGAGACAAAATTAGGTCACACTAAATTCAGTCTGGTCTTAAAAACTACAGGAATGAACATTTCTCAAAACAGAGGTAGATCAAATCTTTGGAATTCCAACTCCTAACCCTTCTCTTAATTCAATCAAAATAGCCTTAGACTAGGTTGTCCCCTCTGTACTTCCATATCCACATCTACATGCAGGATTTCTCTTGTTCCTAGCTGACTTTTAAAAATTAACACCAACTTTCAAAACTTTCATAAATTTTATTTTTTACAGAGGCAGGGTCTCACTGCATTGCCCCGGCTGGTCTTGAACTCCTGGGCTCAAATGATCCACTTACCTCGGCCTCCCGGCCTCCCAAAGTGCTGGGATTACAGGCGTGAGCCACTAAGCCCGGCCCAAAAACTTGTAAATTTTAAACAGTGTATTCAGCACTAATAAAGAAAATCAGTTCATACATTAAAAGTGTAAGTGTTTCTGCCAAGAGTTAGGAAAAAATTGAAAAGTATCTTATAGACAAATACTAACCGAAGCTTAGCAACTAAAAGAGTGTCATGGGAAAAGCAAGAAATAACTTCACTTGAAAAGAAAATTCTACTCGAAGTCTGTTTACTATGTATCACAAATGGGACAAAGGAGAAATGCAATTTACTATACCTTAAAATGTACTGTGATGTTCCAAGGAAGAGCTGAACTTGATGCAAGAAGATCAAATAGTAAACCAATTGGATAATGCCTAAAAATGAAACGGTATATTTTGAGAAAATAAATATGTAAAGTTATAACTACAACTCCAAAATAAATTTCCAACACATACCTTAACACCAAATGTCAGGCGCTTTAACCATGAATCACAGGAAGGTTACATTCTTTTTTACGTGCCTGGGCTAGTATGATCTACTTTCCAGGCATCAGGTGGTTTCCTTCTAAACACTTCATTCCCATAGAAACCTCAATATGCACAATGGGATTGTGGGCAAAGGCATTCTTTATCAGCCGTGTGAACTGTTATGTCACAGTACTGCTGCATCTAATTGTCATCCCAGTATTCATAAAAGACAGTTGATTTTTGTAAATTTATTTAAGTATCTTTTTTACTTTTAGAACCTAAAATTTTTAAAAACTGTAAGAACCAAGATGAGGACCTAAAACACATGCAAATCACCTATTCTGTGGTTACTATTAACATTATAGCATATAAATTTCCAGTCTTTTACCTATACATACGTATCTAAATAAAGATTAGGACTATCCTTTACAAACTGTACTATAACCTTTTTCACATAATATAATGTCAACATTTTCCCAAGTCACTGAATATTCTTCTGAAACCTAATTCTAAAATAAAAAAAAATAAGTTCCAAAATAAGAGAACATTTCCTAATATAACTATTACTCACAGTGAAGTAAATTACTTAGCAATAAATAAACATGACCAATACAAACGCTGTAGATGTCAATGGACAAACCTTAAGCCATCCTTTTAAAAAATCTAAAGTAAATGAGCTTACTTGGTTAATCAGAATTAAATAATACGGGTTGAGTATCCCATTTCCAAAACGCTTGGGATCAGAAGTGTTTCAGATTTCAGCTTTTTTTTTTTTAATTTTGGAATATTTGCATCATATTCTTACCATTTGAGCATCCCAAATCTGAAAATCTGAAATGCTGGAATGAGCACTTCCTTTGAGTGTCATGTCAGTGCTATGTTTACCTATGTTTGTACAAGTAGATGTACTTAGATTCTGGATTTCAAATTGTGGGATGTGGGATGCTCAACCTGTACTCACAACCAAGGCAAAAAGAAAACTACTTGGTGTTATACACAGTCCTGTCTCTATCTGTGTAATCTATTAATGAGTTACTCCTAGATTTAAGAGCTGCAAAATTTGAAATCACATCAAATTTATCTCAAAATGAGTAACTCTGACCAAGATTCAAATGTCAGTTAATATTATTTATGCTTGTGCTACTCTGGCCACAATGCCTATGGGATAGCCCTATTCTGCAAGGAGTAGTACATTTGCTTATATATAAAACATATATATATAATTGTATATACATAATTTATGCTTGCTTACTTGTACATAATTATGGGAAAGTCATCAGTTTCTAGAGATCATGTATTTATTTGGTAGGAATTTAGGATGGGCCAGGTACAGTAACTCAAGCCTATAATCCCAACACTTTGGGAGGCCAAGGCGGGTGGATCAGTTGACTTGAAGTCAGGAGTTGGAGACAGTTTCAGTACCTGAGACTGACATGGTGAAACTCTGTCTCTACC
>NW_012116821.1:10149039-10151878 GCF_000951035.1 Colobus angolensis palliatus | reverse complement strand
TGCAGTGAGCCGAGACTGCGCCACTGCACTCTGGGCTGGAAGACAGAATGATAACTTGCCAAAAAAAAAAAAAAAAAAAAAATTCAGGATGAATGTCCTGTTGGTAAAAATAAAACAGTAGGGGTACTTTTAGTTTTATGTGCATTATATCTCTTAATAAGAACCCTTAAATTTCTCTCTAATCAATCCTTTCATATCCAGAAAATAATACTGAAGAAAACTACAGAACCAGGAAAAACTCTCGCCTCAGTCAAAACCTAAAATATATATATATACACATACACACACACACACACACACACACATATACATATATAGCACTATAGACAAGTCATAGATTTAATCCAATTCTGATCCTTCTCTCTGAAGTATTCCAATTGAACAAACTCTAAATAACACCTCATACTTTTACAAAACAGACCTTTTAACGTCTTCATTTTTTTTTAGAATTTCTCTCTTAGGTATCTGCAACAGGGTTAAAGATGAATGTAGGCACTTAACTGAAGTTTTATTTACTTGGATTTCATTAAAAAGACTTAAAATTTCAAAAGTGACACCATATTGCTTTCCAGATTCTAAATAGCACTGAAAATACAACTACAAAGAACTCCACTAAGCAAAATAAATAGTCAATCTATTAGATAAGATTCACTTGAGATCACATAAAATTACTACAACCCAGTGTTTTACATATTCCCTGCCATTAACAAATGTGTGAAACACTTTTGTAAATTTGTAAGCAAATTCTAAACAAAGTATCATATCTTAAAGCAATCTATAATATAAAATCAAGTTTTTTTTTTTTTTTGGAGACAGGGTCTTACTCTGTAACCTAGGCTGGAGTGCAGTGGTGCAGTCAGAGCTCACTACAACCTTGACCTCCTGGGCTCAAGCGATCCTCCCACCTCAGCCTCCTGAGTGGCTGGGACTACAGACATGTGTCACTAGCCCAGCTATATTTTATTTTTTATAGAGATAGGGTCCCACAGTGTTGCCCAGGCTGGTCTCAAACTTCTGGGCTCAAGCAATACTCCCACCTTGGCCACCCAATGTAATGAGATTATAGGCATGAGCCACTGTGTCCAGCCCAAATAACTTCTAAAGGAAATATCTGGATAAGAATACAAGTTAAACATAAGACTCAATCATCAATTATTTTTTACCCTCAATATTTAAAAAATGAGAAAATTGTAAATACACAGAATCTTGAACAAAGTCCATAATGAATAGCTGTTGAATGCATAAATCAAAGAAATGCACAGACTAACCCTAGGTACAACATAAAGATCCAATGGGGCCAATTTTAGGTTCTGAGTTTCTTTTTTGAGCAGTTCCAACTATTTTAATGACTGACACTTCATGACTTTTATTCATTCTTAAAAGTATTCCAAAGAACAGAAAAAACTCACTTAAAAAAAAGAGATAAAACTTACTCCATGTAGTAATTACTATATGGAGCCACTGGACCCTTTTATAAATCTAAGATATATTTTAGGGTCTTAATGATTTTATTGTTTCCTATACATTTTACTATTTCATCACTGGAACTTATTTCATCATTATTTGTCAATTATTCTCAATAAGAGACTAAAACAGTAAGAAACTGAAAAAATAACGTGATGCCTAGAAGGATGATAGAAGAATGTACCCTTCTTTCATTTTCTTACTGTGTTGCCTAAAGTATTGAAATATCTTTCAAGAACGTGTAAAATAAGAATGCAGGCTGGGCACAGTGGCTTACATCTGTAATCCCAGCACTATGAGAGGCTGAGGCGGGTGGATCACCTGAGGTTAGGAATTCAAGACCAGGCTGACCAATATGGTAAAACCCCATCACTACTAAAAATACAAAAACTAGCTAGGCGTGGTGGCATGCACCTGTAGTTCCAGTTACTTGGGAGGCTGAGACAAGTGAATTACTTGAACCCGGGAGGTTGAGGTTGTAGTAAGCCAAGACTGCGACACTGCACTCCAGCCTGCGCAACAGAGAGAGACTCAGTCTCAGAAAAAAGAAAAAAGAAAGCAGACCCCATTCTGGAATCAGTTTTTAGCTATCATTAACAGTTGAAAATTCCAAATTTCTCATTTTCTACCTATAATGGCAGAGAAAAAAACTTGACAGAGGAAGATGTTTCACAATTATTAGACAAATCAGGACAAAAAGGAAAGAGAGACGGCAATACTCTAGACTTTAATGACAATAATGAAATTGATCATTTAAGTGAAATCTCAAACTCTGAGTCTTTAGACGATACCAAATTTTACATAGCTCAAGAACTAATAGAAGAACAATATATTTCTAAGGACAAAAAGGAACGTATGGTAATCTTAACAGCTTAGTCATCAACAGAAAAAACTTCATTACATGATATTTTATGGCAAAAACCTGGACCATTCCATTTTACTAAAAGAACGTGTGACAATATTATTTCATCTTTTATGCTACTTATAAACTCAAATTTATTTGATAGTGGGCAAATGCAAAAGGTCTATTTATATACAAAGAAGACTGAAGGAATTAGGTCACATAGAAATGAAAAAAGTCTATTGGTGTTGATTCACATAAAAAAGAAAATATTTTGTAACGAAATCATGAGCTGGCAAAGGGTTTATCGATTTCTTCAAGTATTATTAACACTATTAGAAGCAAGAAGGGCCAGAAGTAATAAGCTAGAACCTCTCAGAAGTATATTTGTATGTATAAAAATTAATGAGCAATTAGTTGCATTCAGGGGATGCTGACCATTTTAGATACCTTTAAAACTAGAAAAATATGAAATGAAAATATAAATCTGCTGTATTTAAACCTGTATTAAAATTTCTAATAAAGTTGTTATAC
>NW_012116821.1:10086718-10148079 GCF_000951035.1 Colobus angolensis palliatus | reverse complement strand
TTTTTTTTTAAATAAAAATGAACCAGAAAAACTTAGGAGTAAAATAACCATTTACTTATTTCTATTGTCAAATTCTATAATTTAACATGTGGTTCAATACAAATTTTTATAATTATTTTCATGTAAAGATATTGATTCCCAACAAATATGCTATCTGATTTCACTGGTTCCCAGATTGCTTATTTCTGATGAATCTATTGATATTCAAGAAAATCTATAAAAGAAAACAGACCGGCAAAAATCAAAGGTATTGAGTTTCTCTTACACTTTAATCTTATTTACATTAATTTCAAAAGTACTAATTCGTACAACTCTTCTAAACAGATATTATATACAGTTTTGTGAGGAGGCTTCTAATCCACAACACAGAAACCACATACACCATAAGTAAATCATAATGTAACTATTGGCTATTATGTTGCTACTTCTGCCATCTAACTTAAATTTAATAGAAAAGGAAATAATAAGGATTTGAACCTGGAATACAGTCCACCCTTGGTATGTATAAGGGATTGGTTCCTGGACCCAGCTGGATACCAAAATTCGCAGATGCTTAAATCCCTTATATTAAATGGCACAGTGTTTGCATATAACCTACGTATTCTCCTGCATACTTTAAATTATTGCTAGATTACTTATAATACCTGTTACAAAGTAAGTGCTATGTAAATAGTTGTTAAACCATATTGGACTTTTTGTGGTTTCATTTTTATTGTTGTATTATTAGTTATTGCTTTTTCCCCCAAATATTTTTCAATCCATGGTTGGCTGAATCCATGGATGCAGAACCCATGGATACAGAACACCAACTCTTATCCAGAACTGTATTTTCTGTGTAAATAAGAGGACCCAACTAGCTAAAGGCTCAACGTATTGCCCTACAGAAAATGACTGCATGAGAACAGTATTAGGTCTATTTTTACACTTTATTTTTTTTTCTTTACATTGCTCTTGTCTTTCATATTCAATTCTCGAAATGAATATATTTTAATATTTCTTTGCTTCTTTTTTTATTCGTTACTCCATTTATATGTGTGTGTATGTGTGCACGTGTGCACATTGGCACATGGTGTAGCAATAATGGATATTCTCAGAAGGAACATGATTCTAGTCTAAATATCTGTACTCAGATAGCAAACTAATACAAATATTCTAAAATCAGCACTAAAAGAATTTTCCCTGTACTGGAGAACTACTGCCCAAGTTCATGTCACTAAAATAAATGCCTCCTATTCGGAAAGTTGCTGCATTCTGATTCACTGGAAACAGAATTACATTTCATTGTAACTGCAAGCATGTAACTACAAATGCAAACCAAAGTAATTTGATGATTGCTGTGAATATTGACTTACTCTATATGTGGGACAAATATAAACAACTATAGAGTAGCAATGTGTTTCACAGCTTTCTAAGTTTATTCTTATATATGAAAAAGTTCAAAAATAATGAAGGGATACCATACATATAAAATGCTATGTAAGTCACATTTTAAAAATCTAGTTTATAGAATACATTGTTAACCCCTTTATGCCTAGTGTTCCATTATTGGAACACTAAGCCTGTGGGAATTATGTAAACTGTTCAAGGTCATTGACAAGGTCTGATTTCTCACACAGAAAAAATTGTAACCTCCTGCATAAATGGGTTAAGTTCCAGAAATTCACAACTTTAAAAAGACTGGAAATAAGACAGAAGAATCTGTTAGCATTTATGATTAAAACGTTAAATGTTTTTTAAAAAATTATACACAGGTTTTCACTAAAGCATTTTGCTAAAATTTACTTTTGAAATCACAAAGAGCATTAAATTCTAAGTCATTTTATCATGTCTGTGTTTAAGATCAATGTCAATACAGCCATGGGACATTTAACAACATGGATATGTTCTGAGAAATGCATTGTTAGGCAATTTCGTTCACTGTTCAAACATCACAGTGTACTTACACAAACCTAGATGCCATAGCCTACTACATACCTAGGCTATGTGGTGTAGCCTAATGTTCCTAGGCTATAAACCTGTACAACATGTTACTACACTGAATACTCTAGACAGCTGTAACACAATAAGTATGTATGCATCTAAACATAGAAAGGATACTGTAAAAATACAGAATTATCATCTTCTGGGACTACCATCCTAAATGTGGTCGATCATTGAGCAAAATTATGCAGCCCGAGTATATATTTTTTTACAATTCAAAAAGTAATTTCAACATCTTCCTTTCACCACCTGTCCTGAAAGTAAGTCAATTTGCACAGAGTAAAACTTCCCACTAAAGTTATTTATTTTATAGTTGACAAAATGAGAAGCTTTTTCTAAATTTTGTGCTTGAAGGTCTAAGATCTAAACCAAAATTAGGGTTTACTTACAAAGTATTCTTCAGAAGGACCAAGAACTGTTCTTTTAAAGTAATTGTAATATAAAAGTAACAAATATAAAATGTGAACACCAGTTGTGGTAATAAGAAACTTCACCCCTCAAAATGCAATGTTAGAGCACCCTCTGCTGACTAACATCCATCTGAAGAAACAGACTCTATTTTGAGTCAGGCCAGCACTTTCCATTTCCCATGTAATTTTTAAAAGCTAAAGATACAAAGATAAAGCTCTAATCAGACAAAACCTCCTTGTAAGCTATCTACAAATCAACAACAACAAATGTACGGAGTATTCATTATAAGTACACCACTGTTCTTAAATTTTTTAAATTCTAATTTGGACAAACTGACACAAGCAATTAGAGAACAGAAAAGATGGGAGAAAAGTTTTTAAACAAAATGTTAGCAGGTGTGGTGAAAAGAGCCCTGAACTGATACTCTCAAAATCTCGGTCCTACCTTACCTATTTGAGCAAGTTACTTTACTTATTTGAGTCTCAGTTTTCTAAATAAAAACAAGGGGCAAATTTAAATTCATTCATTTATTCACTGAACAAACATTTACTTATCCCCTCCTATGTGCTACTGGTTAAAGTACAAAGAAAGATGATCCAAAATCTGAACCTTTTCTAACACTGACATGATGCTCAAAGAAAATGCTTATTGAAGCATTTTGTATTTCCAATTTTCAGATTTGGAGTACTGTAAGTATATAATACAAACATTCCAAAATCTGAAAAAATCTGAAATCTGAAACACTCTGGCCCCAACCATTTTGGATAAGGGATACTTAACCCATATTAACTCATTTAATTCTTCAAACTTACAGAAGTACAAGGTACCATTATTATTGCTGTTTTACAGATAAGAAAACTGAGATACAAAAAGGTCAAATAGGGCCGGGCACGGTGGCTCACGCCTGTAATCCCAGCACTGTGGGAGGCCAAGGTGGGTGGATCACGAGGTCAGGGATTTGAGACCAGCCTGACCAACATGATGAAACCCCATCTCTACTAAAAACACAAAAATTAGCTTGGTGTGGTGGGCGGGCACCTGTAATCCCCACTACTCAGGAGGCTGAGGCCGGAGAATTGCTTGAACCCGGGAGGCGGAGGTTGCAGTGAGCTGAGATCGCGCCACTGCACTCTAGTCTGGGCAAAAGAGCGAGACTCCATCTTAAAAAAAAAAAAAAAAAAAGGTCAAATAACTTGCCCAAGGCTATACCACTAGTAAGTGATTGAAATCTGGTTTCTGACTCCAGAGTCAGCATCCTTAATAACCATTATGTTACAATGTACAGTTATAACATGACAAGAATATATGAAGTACACACATAGTGTAGAAATGGCACAAAGGTAGAAATGATCACTTTGGACTAAAAAGAACCATAAAAAAAGGTCATAGTTAAACTAGAAGTTAGAAGTACGAGCTAAAGGAGGGAATATATGAATGAATAATTAATTACAACCAAAACAAAGGATGCTAGAAAGAGCAAAAATGATTTATCAAAGAAGATGAGCAAAGGAACAGAAGCCCAAAACATTATCCAATATTCATTAAAACAAGTAGCTTAGTACACCTGGAAAGAAGTGGGATCATGGACAACCTTACACACACATCATGCTTTAGTGTTTGGCTTTACACTGTAGATGATGAGAAGTCAGAAAAGGGTTCTTGAGGAGAATAACAATGTTAGATCTGCATTTCAGAAAGAAAAATTATGGCACTGGGGAGGATAAACTAAAAGTAATAGTATTATACGCAGGAAGACAAATTAAGAGGTTACTAAAACAATCCATATGAGAAATCAGATGCGTCCGAATCCCAAAAAACAAAGCAGGGAGTTTAAGGCATACTTAGACGACAGAATCAGAATCCAGAGGCTGGATAATAAGGTAATCAAGAGTGGAGACGAACATCAACAAATTTAAAAGATCCAAAATTACAATGAGCTCTTTTTTTACTACAATAGAATCAAACTAGAAATTAATTAAGATAACAGAAAAACCACTAACTGTGGAAATTAAACACATTTCTAAAAAAAAAGCTAAGGTTCCAAAAGAAAGCCTCAAAAGAAAATTTTAAAAATACACAGACTTGAATGAAAACAAAAACAGAACATATCAAAATTTATGAACTACACTAAAGCATGGCCGAAATAGACATCTGTAACACTAAATGCTTGTACAGCATTGTGAGTGTAATTAACACTACCATGGTTAAGATGGTAAATTTTGTTACATGCATTTTACTACAGTTTAAAAAAAAAATTAAGGTAAGAGCTCAAAAAAATAACCTAAGTTCCTTTTCAAGAAACTAGAAAAAAATAACAAAACCAAAGCAAGCAGAAGGAATAAAATTATTAAAAACAAAAAACAGAAACCAACAAAATTGGAAATTTTTAAAAGTAGAGAAAAATTCATAAACAGAACACTGGCTCTTCAAAAAAATAAATAAAATTGGTAAACCTCTAACAAAGTTGAAAAAATGAAGGCAACACTACAGATCCTACAGTCATTCACTGATAAGGAAATACTATAAATAACTATATTTATAAATTCAACAACTTAGAAAAAAACGAACCAAATCCCCAAAACCCATAAACTACCAATACTCAATGAAGAGGAAATAGGCAAGCTGAGTAGATCTATATATATCAAAGAAATTGAATTGCTAATTAAAATGCCCCCCAGGAAGAAACCTCCAGACCCAAGTGGTTTCACTGGAGATTTCTAACAAACACTTAAAGAATTAACAGCATTTTTACACGATCTTTTCCAGAAAACACATCAGAACAGAACACTTCCCAACTCAGTTTATAAAGCCAGTATAACCCTAATACTAAATCAGACAGTCGAAAAAATAGAAAAATACAATCCCTCTCATGAACATAAGACACAAAAATCCTCAACAAAATATTATTTGGCAAACTTAATCCAACAATGTATAAAACTAATTACATTCCGTGACCAAATGGGACTTATTAAAGGTATACAAGGTTGGTCCAACATCAAAAATCCACAAATGTCATCTATTATAGCAACAAGCTAAGGAAGAAAAGTGATACAATCATATAATTAGCACAGAAAAGGCATCTGACAAAAATCCAACATCTATTCATGACAATTGTGAAAGACTAATATATTCCCCATAAAACTAAGAACACCACAAGATGTCCATTCTCACCCCTCTAATCCAAGGAAAAAGAAGAAGAAAAAGAAGGAAGAAGAAGAAAAGAAGAAGAGGAAGAAGAAGAAGAAATAAAAGTCCTACAGATTAGAAAAATTAAAGTAATTTCTATTTGCCGATGTCAAGACTGTTTACATAGAAAACCCCAAAGGATCTACCAAAAAAACTCCTAGACCTAGTGTGTGAGTCCAGCAAGGTTGCAGAACACAAAAATCAATCACATTTTCCACATACTAAAAATGAACATTCATGCTCGTTTTGGCAGCACATATACTAAAATTAGAACAACAGAGATTAGCATGGCCCCTGCACAAGGATGACACCCAAATTTGTGAAGTGCTCCATAGTAAAAATTTTTTAAATTATAAAAATAAAAAATAAAGGAGCATTCGGAAAACAAAATTAAATTTTTCTCTCTTACAATATATGTGGTTTGGCAGAGAAAGACCTCTAGGTGTTTTCAGCAGCTTTTCTCAAAATAGTCCCAGAATGGAAACTACCCAATGTCCACATGAATAAACAAACAATTTGTGGTACAACTATATAGTGGGATACTATTCAGCAGTAAAAAGGAAAAAACCACTAATACATGCAAAAAGGATGAGTCTCAAAAGCATTACTCGAGGTAAAATTCAGACACAAAAGGCTACATACTACATGATTCCATTTATACGGCATTCTGAAAAAGGTAAAACCACTGAGATGGGAAATTAGATCAGTAATTGCTGTGAGTTGGGGGAAGGAAGAGGTAACTGTAAAGGAGCAACAGGGAATTTTGTAAAATTAAATATCTTATCATCTTGATTTTGTTAGTAGCTACACAACGGTACACAATTGTTTAAAATCTCTTCAAACCATACTCTAAAAAAGATGAATTCGATGGGCGCGGTGGCTCATGCCTGTAATCCCAGCACTTTGGGAGGCCCAGGCAGGTGGAGCACCTAAGCTCAGGAGTTCAACACCAGCCTGGCCAATATGGTGAAACCCTGTCTCTACTAAAAATACAAAAATTAGCTGGGTGTGGTGGCAGGAGCCTGTAATTCCAGCTACTCAGGAGGTTGAAGCAGGATAATCACTTGAACCCGGGAGGTGGAGGTTGCAGTGAGCTGAGATCATGCCACTGCACTCCAGCCTGGGCGACAAGAGCAAAACTCCGTCTCAGAAAAAAAAAAAAAAAGAAAAGATGAATTTTATTCCACATTAATTATATGCTTGGGATTATTTTTCCCTTCTCACAGAGTCTGTTAGCCAAGTAGATGAACAAAGAATAGTAAGAAAGAATTAACAGTAAAGGAAAAATAATTTGTTTTAAGAATACTCCATTATGCTATTATCTATAACTAATTTTACTATATGTACTATTTCTTAAGAGACTCTTTAAAACCAAGCATTTGTTTAAAAAACAAAGCCCCCATACTCTTCATCTATGTCCCACCAAAAGGAAAATAAAGTCATATTTTTACCATCTGAGTATGATGGAAGTCATGATTTATCAAGGACTCTAGTTTTTTTTCTTGCCATTGAGAACTGTCACCTTGTATGAAAAAGACAGACTTTGTTGAATTAGGGACAGAATCAGTGATAAGGTTATAAAAGAAGAGAAGAAACATCAATTTCTGTTCTTTCTTCCCTCATTTATGAGTTGTCTTAACTGGCGACTAATTTCCTTTCCTACCTGAACTTATTTAAAACTCCAAAGAATAAATATAGGAAGGACGTTATTATCCAACTCAAATAAATGCTTCTCTATCCTTAAGACGCTTGTGTGGTCTCAAACGTCCAAGTCTTCCAACACTTCAGTGGTAGCTGCTTTCCTACACTGATGGAATTCACAAAACCATCCTATTTTGCGAAACCCACTATTTAAATGCCAGATATTCTTATATTGATAGCCTATTTCCAGGAAGACACATTTTTTAACATAAGAGAAAACTGATATTACTGGAAGCAAAGAGAGAAAAGATCAAGACTAAGCCCAGAGGTCCTGGATTACATTTATGCCTCTGGAAGTTATTCATGCCTCATATATATAGAGTACTTAAAAACACTAAAGGAAAAGATGTATCAAAAGTCATTAGCTACAATGAGCTTACAGCATGACATAACTGTGGAAGCGATATAACACATAAAAAGTTAACACCCCCAAAACTACCATGAAGATACTTGAATATAATTGCTTTCACATAAGCTCTCCAAAAGGGAAAAGAACTCCACTCTTCAATAAAAGACTTTCCAAAGGGATAAATACTGACAAAGTAAGAACATGGTATAATAATGTTTAAGCCAAAATCATTGTTCTACAGTGACAAGGAGAAATGGGTCCAAACACTATTTACCCATAAACCTATAAAATATAAGCCATATTGAATACAAGAATAATCACCACAAGGGACAGAATAAAACAGCAACTGAAAGATGATGACTTAGCAATCACTTACTTTACAAGCTAAATTGAGGTTTCCCAAATTTTCCAGAGTTCCTCAACTGGGGGTGGTTCTGCCTCCATTCAGGGACATCTGGCAACATTTTTGATAATCAAAACTGGAGGAAGTGCTACTGGCACTTGTAGGAAGAGGCCAGAGCTGCTGTTAAATATCCTATAACGTACAGGGTAGCCCACCACAACAAAGAATTATCAAATTCAAAATGTCAATAGTGACCCTATTGAGAAATCCTGCTTTACAATAAAACTGAAAAGCCCCGCTAGTCACACAAAATCTTGAGATAATCTGTAATACATATAATGCAATACAATGTAAATAACTATAGATAAAAATGTCAAATGCATACATACACCCCATTGCTACTCTCCCACACTCTTCCCCCCCAATCCTGTCATTCTACTCTTCTATTTAACAATCGTTACTCAATTTACACTTCCTTTAAGCCACCTTTCCCTTCCAAAACCTCCAATTCTCCTGAGAAATAAAAAATGGAAAACATTGCCTTATCTATGCTGCGTGACATCTAGAACTACTCAAGAAGAGTCAGAGGAGTCTGATATATGATCATGAAGCTCAGTATTGTTTTGATTTAAAGAAAGAATGCTGTAACAAGACAACTATGTCATAACTTCCCAGAACCACCTCAAAGGATTAGAGACGGGACCCAAAATACAAACTTGCATGTTTGTAAGCCATTATGAAAAATTTACTCATTCTTGGGATCTCATCAGCACAAGGTGAGTTCCAAAATTTCTCTCCTTGCTAATAAAGTCCTCTGATTCACATCAGCTGCATTTATTAAACACCTAACTAGCTTCCTTTCATTTGTCCTAAAGCTCTTTCAAAAATTCTTCATTTTAATATTCCCCAATTCAGAGAGCAAGTCCATTTTTTACCAATTTGTATTTTTCATGTTTCATTTAAATCTGTCTTAGCCTGTATCTTTTCATTCAACTGTATCCAAATGGCAGCATTTCAACATTAACATCCAGCATACCTTGAACTATTTTTTTTTTTTTACATTCTTCTCTCTGTAATTTCCAGTGTCATTAAATATTTTTGGAAGCACAATGAACAAAACTCCCAATAACAGAGGAAGTACAAAAAAACATCATTTGTACATGGATAAGCCCAGGTTTAGGATGTGATTTTAATACTTTTTTTGTGTGTGTGACAGAGTTTCACTCTTGTTGCCCAGGCTGGAGTGTAATGGCGCAATCTCAGTTCACCGCAACCTCCACCTCCCAGGTTCAAGCAATTCTCCTGCTTCAGTCTCCCGAAAAGCCAGGATTACAGACATGCGCCACCACACCCAGCTAATTTTGTATTTTTAGTAGAGATGGGGTTTTTCCATGTTGGTCAGGCTAGTCTCGAACTCCCGGCCTCAGGTGATCCGCCAGCCTTGGCCTCCCGAAGTGCTGGGATTAGTGTAGTATCTGTTCTTATCAGTTCAATATTCCTCTTAAAAATGTAAAACATCAAATTTATTTTTCATGTAAAAAGGAAATCAATATATTTTAAATACTCTAAACTAAGCCTAGTTAAGATGTGCTTCTGACACAGTGGTCAACTAAATATGGCAATCAGTGTGAGCAATGCCACTTAAGGTAATCATGTATATAAAGATGTTATAAATATTTTGGTGACAGAAATAAAACTGAATAGTGTCAAGAGATGACTTTTCATAAGGAAGTTTTAAATATGTCTGAAAATAGCCCATAACCAAATATATTCTTATTGTACCACACAAAAATCTATTGCTAAAAATATATGAAGCTGTCCAGTCATCCATGCATCCAAACAGAAGGCAGAAATATTTTCAATAACATATTCTAATAATAGTCTAAACTTCATGTATTGTATGAGCTAGACTAATGACGTCTATCCTCGTAGAACTTTTTTACAATTGTTTCAGGGCACTATACCTTTTTAAAGCTAGTATATACTTAATGCTTAATAATGCAGAAAAATTCACTCACCATTTCAGTGGTGTGCCTTCATATTCAAACCATATCTCACTAATGTCTTCTTGTCTCATAACCTTCTGAAAGTGCTTTTTCACTTTGTCAGTTACCAACGTCAAATAACTTACTCTTGGCAAAAGCAACTGAAATGAAAATTTGTAAAATCGTATTTATTTACTAGTTATTATTTTTAAAAAATACTAAGGTTTTTGAATTTTAAGGAAAAACAGCCGTGTTCTTTGCATTATTTTGAACATCCCACACAAAGTCAACTGCTTTTTATAGAAGATCAAAGCTTAAAGGTTAAGATGTTTTAATATTTCTTATGGGGCCATTACTTTAAGCACAGCTTACCACATATATGCCCAGAATCATCACCACAAATCTATCTACAACTTTCTATAACACTAAATAAAAATGTAATTAGATGTCATACTATTTAAGATACTTATTGGTTCTATCAAATTTAACTTAAAAATTAAAATGATTCATCTGAGTCAATTAAACTGTTCTAAGAAGATAATCAACTCGAGTCTTAAAGTATACCTTGACTTATCAATCAAATCTTCTCAACCAGTCCATCATGTTTTGAAGGATGAGAGAGAATGCTGGGCTTGGTAAAGCCTCAACAAAAACAGTATGAAGAACCTGGTCAGTGTTTTTTTCCCCACGAAAGGTACCCAAAAATAAAACAGGAAGAGTGTTTTGGAAAATCAACTATGATTTATATAAAGAACCGACAATTAGATAAAAGAAGGAGGTTGGCAAAAATTTATGGTTTTCCTCCTTTGCAGTAGACACTCTAGTCATTTCTTGCTTTCCTAAGTGTCTGACTTCTTTTGCTGATAAAACTGCTTTGTTATTCTTTTGGCTGCTTTTGTAACTGCATCATCTTTCATGCTCTTTATTCAAGGTGATATCTTTTGACCAATAAATCAAGTGGAACTACTAAGCTGGCAAATATATACAAAAAGAGATATTCTGGTTGAAGGAATTTCTATTTAATCATGGAAGTCCAAGATAACAGGTCCCAACTAGGTAGGAGAACATGACATTGATCCTAGGGGCTACAGAGTACAGGGGTATGGGAGGGAGACAGTTGGCATGCTCCAGCATGGAATACAAGGTACTAAACACTATGAACAAGCTGTTGAACAGTATTATGCATTCAATAGACTATAAGTTCTTCTTTTATAAAGAGATAACTGTGATTAGTGAAGAAAGAAAAAGGAATTCTTACTATTTAATGTAAGAAAGAGCAGTTTTTTTCCCCCACAGGAAGTATTATTGCCCCTGTTTTACTTTTAAATAGCTTGCCAATATCATGCTATTCTTAAATAAATGACAGAGAAAACATTCAGTGTATTCTTTCAGAAATGACAAATACAGATGTGACATTAAAGTCTCTTAAAAAAGTCATAACAGCAGGCAAATTAGCTGTTTTCAAAAAATATGTAAGTATAATCTATTAGTCTAATAAGGTCTCTATTAATAAATCCTGAACTTTAATTTAAGAGTGATTATTGGGCATCACATAGTAATCTATTCTGTAGAAAATAATATTAACTTATGGAGACAGTAGGAGGGAAGAAACACCACAGCTAATGGGTATGGATATATCAGCTCCCGATTTTGGAGAGTGTTGTACCACATGCCTTGGCTTCACTCAAAGTTGCTAAAGAATTCACAACAATTTTTATGAAATAAAATTTTTTTACAATAAGGAAAAAAGAACATTAGATTATAACCTCCATTGAGACAGGAATTTTTGTCTGTTTTGTTCAATGCTACATTTCCACTGCCCAAAATAGTGCCTGCTTTACACAATAAATATTTGCTGAATGAGTCAGAGATGCCAAAGGTTAAGTGAGGCAGAGCCAACAACTGTAATTTTAAAAGAATACTCATTTTTAAGGCAGAATCCACATTGAAATATAGCTGCATTTTTCTGTTCTGTTTGGCCTGTGGGAGTAATCTTTAACTAATATATCCATAGTAACACTAAGAAATCACTCTAAGATTTAAGAATGACTATTCTATAGTACATGTAGATAGAATTTACTTAGGAAATATTTAAACAAATAAAAATGAAAACAACATGAAAAGACATCATCTTCTTGCCTTTTACCTGTAGATTATATATACTACTCATTGTTTTTCTTAGGTGTACTTCATTGGTTTCAGTTCTTTGTTTTCAATGTGGTAAAATATACCTAGTATAAAATTTACCATTTAAACCATTTTTAAGTGTACAGTTTAGTAATACTAAGTACATTCAATATCCATCTCCAGAACTTTTTCCTCATCCTAAACGGAAACTCTACTTATTAAACAGTAACTCCCCATTCCCTGCTTCCCCGGCTCCCGGTAACCACCATTTTACTTTCTATCTCTATGAATTTGACTATTCTAGGTACCTTATTTAAGTGGAATCATATAATATTTGTCCTTTTGTGTCTGGTTTATTTCACTTAACAAATGTTTTCAATGTTTTCTTAGTTCTTTTACTTTGAATAAGATGAACTCCATTTGGAAACACTGTCAGCTACAATGGAAACTGTCATTCTCTTATTCCTCATTTAGCCCTAGTATAAAGTATTCCATGACTCCGATACAAGTGATTCACTTTTATCTATACAGCTTAAAAGAATACATATTTTATGCAATGATATGGAATGCTTATGTTTCCAAAAAAGTTGCCCATAATTTTATTTCTTCATGCCAAGTCCTATTCTGTCCAACAATTTTCAATTTTAAAATTAGAGACCTTTCTAGGACAAAAATACAAGTAAAACATACTAGAATTCTGTTCCACTCCAATGTGTAAAGCATCATACTAGGCAATGAGGATATAGCATTGAGAGAGACAGAAGAGTCCTTCCCCTTATACAGCAGACAGGTTAGACAGCAAAAAAGATACAAAATACAAAATTACAAATGTGATTAATGCAAGGAGGAAGTAAAGAATGTTATAAGAGCAAGTAGCAAAGGAATTTAACCTGATCTAGAGTTTCAGGGGAGACCCTGACACGAAGTATATAACTTAAGGCAAAGAGTCAAAAGACAAATAGGAGTGAAATGAACATGGGTGGGTGTGGAAGTCTGGGTGTGTGTAGGTGTGGGAGATACCTCTGCCTTTTCCAAACAGGGGACACTGCAAGACAAAAGGCATAGAATGAATACAGAGAAACAAAGATGGGCACATTTGAGTGAAGTCTAAGAAGCTGAATATGATAGGAAGGTAGAGAGTTAAGACAGAATAGTGCTGAGGAAGCCAGGGGCCAGATTACATATAGAGAACCTTGTAAATTAAATTAAAGATCCTAAAAATGATGAAAAGCCACAAAGGTTTTAAGCAAGCAAGTGACAAGATCAGATATGTGTTTCGAAAAGATCACTCCAATTGTAGACTAGAAAACGGAAAGAAGGGAAAACTGAAAGCAGGAAACTGGTCACTACCATGCAATTTGATCTTTTTTTTTTGAGATGGAGTTTCACTCTTCTCACCCAGGCTGGAGTACAAAGGCAAGATCTCGCTCGGCTCACTGCAACGTCCACCTCCCAGGTTCAAGTGATTCTCCTGCCTCAGTCTCCCGAGTAGCTGGGATTACAGGTACCCACTACCACGCCCGGCTAATTTTTTGTATTTTTAGTAGAGACGGTGTTTCACCGTGTTGGCCAGGCTGGTCTCAAACTCCTGACCTCAGGTGATCCACCTGCCTAGGACTCCCAAAGTGCTGGGATTACAGGCGTGAGCCACTGCACCTGGCCTGATCAGTTTTTAAACAGTAGTCTGGTCTAGGCTGTAGCAGTGGGGGATGAAAGGGATCAGGTAAGTCTGAGAGACACTGAGGTCTAAAATCAGCAGGAGTAAGTTACCAACTAAATATCTGGGATAAGAGAGAAGGAAGCACCAAATGATGAGTCTCAGGTTTTGAGTAAGAGTAATTCTTCTTGCTAAAATAGGAAGGGAATAAAATAATGCAGATGACCATATTTCCTTGGGGGGAAAGCTGATGAGCCCAGTTTCAAACATACATAGTTTTGAGTCCCTATAAGACACCTAAGTGAGGATCTCCAGTAGACAAATATATAGGTTTGGAGCTCAGGAGAAAAATATTGGGAACTGTCAAGATATAAATGCTTGACAAAGACATAAAAATGGACAAGAACTCCAGGGAGTAAAAAGTGAAATGAAAAAAAAAGAAAGCAGAGCCCTAAGAAATACCAATATTAAGGAATAAACAAAGGAGAAAGATGTGGCAAAAAAGGCCACACACATAGACACACACATAAAAACCATAGAGGCAAAAGCAAAACCAAGGATACTGAGCACTGCAGGGCTAAACAGGATAGTGCCACAAGATGAGAGAAACAACCAACAACATCAAACACTGCTGAGATAACGCAAATGAAAATTACAAAACAGACTCGAGCTTGGCTAAAAAGATACCATTAGTGACTCTGGCAAGAACAGTTTTCTTGGAATAGTATGAAAATGTGATTACAGAAAACTCACTGGTAGGAGGTGGAAGGCAGACGATGACTATAAACAATCTTGTTAAGAAGTCTAGCCATGGAGGAAAAGCCAAAGCTGAGAGATGGGGTCAACAGAGGCTTGTTGTTTCAGGATAGGAAGGATTTATGACAGCACTAAAAACTGTGAAGGAGCCAGCAGATAAGAAGTTGAAAGTAAAATAAATAGAGAAGGCAGAGGTGGAGGTGGGAGAAGATCAGATACCACTAGCTTCCTGAGAAGGCAGAAGATAGATGGAGGGCTGGGCCTTGCCTAGAAGGAAGAATACTTCTTCCAATATAACAGGAGGGAAAGAGAAGTCAATGTGTGTGACTGCAGATAGGTTTTGCAGATTTGGTGGCAGAAAGTTAAGGGAGGTCCTATCACACCTATCACATCATTTCTATTTTCTTCACGAAGGAGTGAGTGAGGTCACCTGTTAAGAGTGAAGGAAGAGGTCAGGGCTCAGAGACATAGTCATAGTGGAAAAGGGTAGACACCTGACTAAAGATACATAAAGGGATCGCTGCCTAATGTTAAGGGTCCATGACATTGATGACCATGGGTCTAATCATGATTTCTTCTAGACACAAGTCACAAAATAGCAATGCAAATGAATATATGTGTTTTTATACTGGATAATCTAAATAAAAAGCAACAGTTTAAATGAACATACAAACTGAATACAAACTGAAAAGTTATCCAGTTTCTACAAATTTCCTTCCCAATATTCTCTGAAAAATAAAACATAATGCTCAGTGATAATAGGTACAGGATATAGGCGGAAAGATTATGCACGGAGGCAACAAATCAAAATGCAGAAAAGACAGGAATATATGTAATATTAATATTAAAAATATGTTCAAGCTTAATTGACAGCCAGGGACATATCTGAACTACAGCTATATTGGCACTAAAATCCTCATCTGTAATTCTAAGACTAGTCATTGCTAATGTTTTGTTTACTGTCTTGTATATATTAACTTACACTTATGCACGTACGTATTTAAATAGCCAAATTTGGATTGTGCCATATGGTTTTAAATTCTAGTTTTTTGTTTTATATTTATTATACGCTTGTCACCCAACAGTCTTCAAAAACACAAATCATGATTGTATAAGAGGTTTCTCTGGGTGAAGAATTAGGAAGAATTCAAGAAAAAAGCAATTACCTACAAGACAAGACAATCCTTTCTCCTACAGTTACCCTCAACACTCTTGTCATTTTCAATTTGATTAGAAACACTAGAAAACAACTTACAATCTAGTGCTCACAACAGTCTTTTCACATTTAAACAGGTCTATAAAGAAAAAATACTGTATTCTTTACATGAAATTTATTTAACTTTAGGAAGTATGTCAAACATTAGAGTTTGATTTAAAAGTAAACAGGCCTGGTAGAGTAGCTCATGCCTGTAATCCCAGCATTTTGGGAGGCCAAGGCGGGCAGATCACTTAAGGTCAGGAGTTTGAGACCAGCCTGGCCAACATGGCAAAACCCCGTCTCTACTAAAAATACAAAAATTAACTGGACATGATGGCGCACGCCTGTAATCCCAGCTACTTGGGAAGCTGAGGCACGAGAGTCATTTGAACCCAGGAGGGGGAGGTTGCAGTAAGCCAAGATGGCGCTACTGCCCCCTCCAGCCTGGGCAACAGGGCGAGACTCTGTCTCAAAAAAAAATAAATAAAAATAAACAGACAAATTATTTTTCAGTTGTTGTCAATTTGGCCAAATACACTCTTTGGTTTAGATACTATTGCAAAGCCAATGAAAGTTAAAGTTGTAATTAAAGCACCAAAAACTTGTTTGGGGAAAAAAAAAATGGTATCCTAACCTATGCTACAGAACAAGAACAGAAAAAATACCTCTAACCTATGCTACAGAACAAGAACAGAAAAAATACCTCTAACAAATGAAATTCTTCTAAAAATAAAACTATGACCATACTTGGTTTTTAACTGTGGTGTTTTTCTAGACAGAAAACGGTTGATATTTCCAAAGATTACTCACATGTATATAACCTTGAGTACCAATAACAAGATTGCCAAACTTCTCTAAAACTATCATTTCTAGTAAGAAAACCCAAAAAGATGATTTCAAACAAAATCCCAATATGAACCTGGGGAAACATTCATGCACTGAGTAGTACCCCTTGAAGAGCCAGTGCCAGATGTTGAGGATGCACAGAGGAAAACAAAAACAATAACAAAACAACAGTCCTATACCCAAAAAGCGAGCGAATGGGCTCCTTGGTAAGTAGCTTCCTCCAGTAATCTGACTTCCCGTAGCGAAGGCAGGCTAAGGAGCGGCGCTGCCTCTCAGAGAGATGAGGGGGAAAGCGAAGGGCAGACTTTACTAAAGTGAAACAGAAGAAGCATTTCCTCATCACAAATACATTTCTACTTTTCCATATCATCTCCAGGTAAACACTAGAATGCATACCTGAGACACAAAAAGAAAAAACAGTAACAACAATTGAGAATATCTTTGCCTATTACAGGCTATTCAGTAAACCAGGCAGGATGTCATCTCTGACAGAGGCATAAACTGGGATTATACATGCACTTAGAAAAGGGAAACAAAGCACACCAAAATCAGAAGACATTTGAAACGTGTTTGTAAAATACGTAATCCATTAACTCACACCTGCAAGTCTAGGTGCAGCAATTTATAATATATATTACATATATATTACATATTATCTCACATATAACATACAATAGCTCAGTGAACATATCATGTGTGTATGTGTGCATGTTTATATGTTCATTAAGCTATTAAAACACTGTTAAACAGTTGCTTAGAATCTCTTAACTACAAAAGAATACAATCTGAACCTATTATTTTCAAAATCTCTTCCTATTAAAAAAGCACATATCTTACTATTCCATTATCATACATTTATTATATATGAATATATGCATAAGAAAAAGAAAGTCAAGAACGCACCATAGATGATTGATTCCATTAACATACCCACATACATGTAAGGAAAAGAAAGTCCAGAAGGCATCATGACAACATGTTGACAGTGGTTTTGTCCTCTGAGTGGTGAATATTTCCTTCTTTATGCTTATCTATGTTAATTTTTTTTCCAAAATAAGCATGAATTAGCTGTATATAAAATGTTACATAATAATGGCCTCCAAGTTCTTAGAGCTTTTTTTTTTTACAAAAATGGACAAAGTTAAATATCCCATTTGCCACAATCAATGTACTTACATAGTATGGTTCTGCTTCCCTTTCAGTTATCTCATCCTGATATAGCGTGAAGCAAGTTGGAATTCGTCCAAACCACACATCTCGAAGCACATCTTTGTCATCTGTCATTCTTCCAGTAGTTAAAGCAGTACATACAGGCTAAATTCTTTTTTCAACCAAAGCCAAACTGAAAATAAAATAAAGAACATTAGTCAGATCCTTGAAAGGATGAATGAACCTGCTAGAAAACAAAAGATTATTTTAAAAAATCAATGCCATAAAGATTATCCACTTCAAAAAAAAAAAAAAAGATGTGATCACCAATCTTTAGTATAAATCCAAAAAAAGTACAACAAATTCTAAATGTAAAATTATTATTTAAAGGAATCAGAAAAGTAACTAATTCAAAATTACATATACCAGTAATATTCATTGTACATTTGAGTAATGAACCAAAGTCAAAAATGAAACTATATTTGCCTCAGTCTTTCAAGCCCAGAAGAGTCTACTGCTTATCTAAAGAGAAGCTTCACCTATACCCTATGAATCCTGACAGTCCAACTCCAAAGGATCGTTCTTGCAGTTACCCCTGCAGACAGTTCTTCCTCTCTTCCTGCAAAACTACTCTCTCATCTTAGAAAATATCTCTTTCACATTGGGGAAAAAATCTTTCTATAAACCCATTCCCCATTCTAAATTTCATCCTCTCCACAATGTAATCCCACCAATACTTCCATTTTAATTACTCTACTTCTTTTTGTAAACCTTCTACCAAAAGTGGCCCCCTAAACACCTTTCTCTGTATCCTACTATTCCCCTACCTAATATGCTCCTCTCTCACCTATTCAAATCCCTACTCTGTAAACCAAGCTCCCAGTCCTCTGGCCCCAATGAAACAGTAAATGCTTCTGCTTGGATCTCTCAGAACGTTCTCTATACCACAAATATAGCACTAGGTCTGTAAAACAATATTCTAGGTATGGCATAAGGACATGGCTTTTGACCTCCATAATATCCAAGTGCCTTCCAATGCTAATATTCTACAATTGAATAACACAAGACACGACATGAGTAAATGCTGAAATAAATGCTGTTGATAATATACACTTAGAATAACTCAACAGGTGTCACCTGGATACTAATATTCAATATACTTATCCAAATAATATTTCTCATATTTGATAGGCAGCTAATTAATAATCTATCATAATGTATCTTATGAAAACATTCAAAATAATCTTACGAGTTTAGCCAAATATGAATTATTAACACTGAATTATTCAAGGAGTTTGTTTCCCTTTTTTTCACTTCCACTGACCAATGCCGAGTACACTAAGACGGTCATAAATTAATTAGTCAAAGAAAGAAAAAGTTGGAGGTCAACTGGATGCAATGTCATCTACAGGTAAGTAAACTGCAAGAGGTGGAAAAAGTATGTCCAACATAAAAGTACTAGGCAACAAGAATTCTGGTTCTTAAACTGAATCTAGTCCAGTTAGTGTTTTAACTTTTATTAAAACATATCCACAAAAACAACTATTTTAAGCAAATGATATACATACATGCATGTAAACTTCACATCATGCCATACTGCTAGGCTACAAATTCAAACAACTATTGAGTTTCTGCATTTGGCAAAAAATTTCCAAGTTTACAAATGACACAAAATTAACTCACTGAAAACAGGAAAGACCGCACTACTTCCTGATTACATTAATAGCTTGCTCTTTTTAAAGCAAATTTGGGGCCGGGCGCGGTGGCTCAAGCCTGTAATCCCAGCACTTTGGGAGGCCGAGACGGAGATCGAGATGGTCTCAGGAGATCGAGACCATCCTGGCTAACGCGGTGGCTCAAGCCTGTAATCCCAGCACTTTGGGAGGCCGAGACGGAGATCGAGATGGTCTCAGGAGATCGAGACCATCCTGGCTAACACGGTGAAACCCCGTCTCTACTAAAAACTACAAAAAACTAGCCGGGTGAGGTGGCGGGCGCCTGTAGTCCCAGCTACTTGGGAGGCTGAGGCAGGAGAATGGCGTGAACCCGGGAGGCGGAGCTTGCAGTGAGCTGAGATCCAGCCACTGCACTCCAGCCCGGGCGGCAGAGCAAGACTCCGTCTCAAAAATAAAATAAAATAAAATAAAGCAAATTTACTAGTGGCAAAAAATAATGAAATCTAGGTTATCACAAATAAGTAAAACTAAAATTGAATCTGATATAAAGGTGGTATGCAGTTGTTTCTGCAGCCATGATACATCAAGTTAGTCAGCAGCTGCAACTGAGATTCACCTTTTGATGATGAAGAGAAAAATAATTTGAGACAGAGTTCCTTTAATAAAAATCTTTAATAAAAGTTAATTACAAGCTTAAAGCTGAAGTCACTGTATTGTCACTATTGATATTATTTTTCTTCTCAGAAGAAGCAGATAGAAAATATAATCCAAGACAATTACTCTTCCCTCCTCTCCAAGCACTGTTCTGTCAAGGAGAAATAATAATCTGATTGGTCAGATTCCAGGACACCACTTGAGCCATGTTTATTAATAGGCAGGGATCATCATAAACCAAAATATCATGCATGTGAGTGTGGCTCCCTTCTCTCCCCTCTAGGCTGCCAGACAAGAACTCGGACCACCCTACTCTTTCTTTCCATGACATTCTCTTCTGTTTCTCCCTTCCACGTTTCACGAACAGTAAAATGAATGACCAATGCTCTCTGTTTCTAAGTCCCTTCCCAAAAGAGATACAAATATAGACTTAGGGGAAGGCAGAACACCTCAAGACTCCAACTACAGGCTTGAGTTTTAAAGTCTTATGTTCCAGCAAAGTTTACCAAAGTTCTACAGTAGGATTTTAAGTACAAAGTACAAGTGAAAGATAAATTGGTACTTTATTTCCCATATACTATTGTTGCTTATATGTATATTTTTTGCAAGACCTAAAGGGAAGAACTAACTCAGTGAGGGCAGCTAAAGGTGTAACGCAGTAGAGCTGATACAAATTTTGCAAAACAAACAAACTCTGCAAAACAGATTTATGAAAACTGCAAACGAGGCTGCTTACTGCCTCAAAATACACAGACCCAAATTTATAGGCTCTTAAAATGTTAATCTTTCAATATTAATATTTACCTATAATAAATTATATAAGAAAGCATGTCTCCAGTGAATACACTTAACTTTAAAAATACGTAAGAAAAAGTAGGGATACATGAATAAAACTAAAGGATGTAAGTTTTCAATAATCCTTTTTAAAAGAGGCAATAAAACAAAATTTACTCTTGAGAGGCACTACAGAGTAGGAGTCAGAAATGTAAAATGTGGAGCCAGACTGTGTGGACCCTAAACCAGCTCCACCACTTACAGTGTGACTTCAAGTAAGTCATTTAACTTCTCTATTTCTGTTTTCTCATCTGTAAAATGGGAAAACAGCACCTACCACATTAGATACAAGAATTAATACATGTAAAGCACTTGAACAATGTCCATCATATAATATGTACTATAAAGGTTATCTACCATTATAATTCACAGAACAAGAACATGTCTCAAAAAATGTTTAAAAGTCAACATTTAAAGACTTCAAAAACTAATAATAATCAAAAGCATTATATAACATAAGTAGGAATTATAGGTATAAAAAAGCTAAAAATTTTACAGTAATCACTGCTAATAATATGCAATTTAGAGTCAAATATTTAATCACTTGATATGCCTAGCTGTGTGGCAGGTGCTAGAAGAACAACAATAATGGACTTTTAAAAACCTCAGTCATTAACAAAGTATAATCTCCAAATCTACTAAACATACCATGCACTTTCTGTCCTTTCTGTGCCTTTGCCCATGCTGGTGGTACCCTTACCCCAAAGCAGCCTTCTTCACCTTGTCTTCCAACTTAAACATCCCTTAGGACCCAGCTCAAAATAACCTTTCTTCTACACATGATTCAGGCAGAACTCGCCTTGTTTTCTATCGGCACCTCTACTTTTCCTCTACCCTTGTAAGTTTCTATCAATAGTATTTATTTGTATGTCTCCTCCAGTATACTGCAATAGATTCCCTTAGGGAGAAGGATCATATCTCATTCATCTCTTCAACTCTGATACTTGGAATGGTATCTGGAATTCAGTAGGTGCTCAAAAAATGCTTACTGAATTTGAATGTGTTGGAAAGACAGTGTATGATATAAAATTACAGAACCAAACAGAATCCCAAAAAATGAGGTAAGCAGGTGAGATTAGATAATAAAAATTAGATAACAGTAGATTATATACTACTTTAAATATCAAGTAACTCCAGAAATACTATACATTTTATATTACCTCACACTTGATACACACAAGCCTATATGCTCCCATTTTACAAATGATAAATTTGAGAAGAGGATGTCAGATGATTTTTCTAAAATCTTGTAGCTAATAAATGGCAGAGCCAAAATTAGAAGCCACATCCTAACTCAGGTTTCTAATCTCATATTCTTTCCATCATACTACACGGACTGCCATCATCCCTCCCAACTCCAAAACATCCATATGTCCATGGTATAATTAAATGTTACTTTGTGAGAGCTTTCATGGGGCACGGGAAAGAGGGGAGTTGGAGATATTAATACATCCTATAGTGTTCAAAGAATTTTAAAAGATGTGCAACTTGAAGAATGGGTAGAATATAGACAGGTAAAAAGATGACAAATATTCTAACAGGCCAAAATAGCATCAATAAAGGCATTAAGTGGGCAGGCGCAATATATGTGCCAACTTTTAAGGAAATTTTGGGTTGAGAGTAGTATTAATAGATAATGAAAGAGCTGATACCAAAACATGTTTTAACATCACATGTGACCTTTAGGCAAGTCACTTCACTTCACTAAGCTTCAATTTCCTTACTTGTGAAATAGAATTACTATTACCCAAGTCACAAGGTTATTATGGAAAAAAAAAAAAATCCATAAAGTGTTTGATACAATAATGGACACATGGTAAGTGCTAGCAAGCAATTATTACTCCTCTAATGTCAAATCTGTAAATGTAAGTAAAATGAGACTAGACCATGAAACATACCAAACAGAAGACTGGGGGTGGATCTCAATTTCATCCACCAGTCCTATAGTGCCTACAGGTTTTAGAATGGTAAAATAAAAACAATTATGTGGTAGCAGTGCACAAAAGGAGAGCCTTGAGTCAGAGAGGCTAGCCAGGAAGTAATCTCAGCAACTAAGGGAAAAAGTAATGAGTGCTTGACCTATAGAGGTAGTCGTGGACTGGTGAAAAACAGATGAGTCTTTCCAAGGAAGAAAGAGAAGTTGGTGAAAAATGAGGTATAAAGAACAAGGGAAAGGAAGTTTAGATGCTGACAGCATGCAAAATACAATAAGATAGTTAAGGGGCTTTGAAATCAGACTGACATGGGTTTAAACCCTGATTTCCACCTATTAGTTACGTGTCTTGGACAACAAACCCATCCATCCTCTTTGACTCTCATATTTGTGAAATGAAGATAATTATAATTTTCACAGGGCTGTTAGGTGTTTAGTACATTTGGTAACCACTCAATAAACAATGTATGTTTTTAGTACACAGTTTCCTCATACTTCCATGGCCCCTCTGCTTGAACACTTTTTCCCTCCTCTTTTGGCCAACTCTTAATTCTCTTACGCTTAGTATCAGCTTCTTGGGAAGCTTTCCCCTAAGCAGCCTCCAGTCTAATTACTTCTTTAATAGCATGCAATATCATGCAATGCAATTACCTGTTTATCTTATCTGTCTCCTGCCCCTCCCCACATTGAAATTTTCTTTGACAGCAAAATTTTGTCATATGTACCTTCTAATCACCAATATTAGTATAGTTAGCAGATAGTAGGCTTTGACATTTTTGTTAAATAATGGGGAAAAAATATATGAATCTAGCTACTTAAGAAATTTTATCCCTAAACTCCTTTGCAAATCAGTACAGTCATGCTTTAAATTCAGCATATTCTGTTATCTTAGAAAGATTTTCTCTTTCCTACATACACTACACCATTATCACCATCCATCCAATTTCAAGGAAATATCTTGGAAATAAAGAAATTCCAACCCATGATGCAATCTACTAGAAGTAAGTTTCTTGAGGGCAGGGGCTATTCTTGATTGTTCTATTTTCTGCATCTAGTTCAGAGCCTGGGACAGAGTAGGTGCCCACCAACAACAACTGTTAACCAATCAGTCATTTAGAAAATGGCACGGTGTGATAACAATATAATGCACAACTAATAGTCTCTTTCACACTATATACCAAGAAAGACTAACCTACTACCTGAAGTAATTTTTGTTGACAAAACTCCCAACTACCTAGAAATATCAAATACTTACTAGACTAAGTGCATAAACATCAAAAAATAATAATATATGCTGGCTGGTCTTCCTTTAAATTCAAAAACACTAACCTCAAAACCGGGCCCTTGGTACTGCCTAGTGTTTCTACCTTTCCCTAGTCCATTTATTCTCCCCCTTTCCTACATCACTATTCCATACCTTCTCCTCCCTCAAACGTTCACTTCTTCCTCCTCCTCTCTCTCTCTCTCAGCTAATGACCTTGCTTTCTATTTCCTTCTATCCGCTTACTGTGAATCAGTGATTCTCAAGAGGAATTTTACTCAACAGTCCCACCCTGGGAGGGAGGCAATTTTGTAAATCTCTCCAAACTCCAAATGTTGAAATGCCCCAGGACTCAGTCCTTGAACCACTCCCTTGGAGATCTCTCACATGGTTTTAAATATCACTTATACATTTACACTTTCACAGTTTTATCTTCTGTCCAGACTTCTCTTCTGAACTGCCTGGCTTCACATATACCACTACATATGACATTTCCATTTAGAAATGTAACATATGCAAAACGGAAAACCATTTCAGATCTTCCTTCCTCCTCTCTCCTATCACTATCACTCTGTGGTCTTTTCTGTTTTGCTAAGTGGAAAAGTCCTTTTTTTTTTCTTTTAAGAGACAGGGTCTCGCTGTCACCCAGGATGGACTACAGTGAAGGATCATGGGCCACTGTAACCTTGAGCTCAAGGGGGTCAAGTGATCCTTCCCTCCCATCTCAGCTTCCCAAGTAGCTAGGACTACAGGCTCATGCCACTATGTCCAGCTAATTTTTTTTTTTTTTTGTAGAGACAGGGTCTCGTTATGTTGCCCAGGCTGGGGATTCTCTCAAAGATGGTATTACAAGCATGAGCCACCATGCCCGACCAAGTGCTATTCTTCAGCTGCTCAGTCTGTAACCCTTGGAGTCCTCCTTGACCCTTCTTCTACCTGACTGCTCTCAAAGTAAATCTGGTCATTTCGCACTACCTCCACTATTACTACCCTGATTCGTCACCTTGACCTTTAACCTGGATAAATGCAGTCAATGGCCTACTAACAACTCTTATTTCTGCATCTGCTGCATACAGTCAACACAGCAATCAGACCTTTTAAAACACAAGTTAGATCAACTTACTCCTCACTCAAAACCCATCTCATTCAAAGTACAAATTAAAGTTCTTATAAATTCCTACATGGTCCTAAAAGACTTGGCCCCATTTCCACCTAAGTATCCACTACTTCTTTTCCTCTTGTTCATTATTTTCCAGTCAAACTAGCTAGTATGCACCTGCCTCAGGGCTTCAGTGGTAGCTCTTTCCAAGTGGCACCCTTCTTTATCATCTATAGGCCTCCACGTTAATATCATCTTTTCTATGGCCACCACTTCCATCTCCTGGCTTTCCCTATACCCTTGCACTGCTTTGGTTTTTTTCTCTAGCACTTTCGGCCACTTGACATATACAGTTGGCCCTCCCTACCCATGGGTTCTTCGTCCTTTTATCCAACCAATCATGGATGAAAAAATATTCAGGGAAGAAAAAAAGTCAGTACTGAACATGTATAGACTCTTTCTTGTCATTATTCCCTAAACAATACACCATACCAACTATTTATATAGCATTTCAGTTGTATTGGGTATTATAAATAATGCACAATTGAAGATAGGAGGATGTGCATAGGTTATCTGCAAACACTACACCATTTTATATCAGGGACTTGAGCATTTGAGGACTTTGGTATCCAAGGGAGGTCCTGGAACCAATCTCCCAGAGATGCCGAGGGATGCAAAAGACTGTACCTTAATTTTTGTGTCAATGTCTTCTCACCCCATCCCCAAAGAACTTCATGATGGCAGGGATTTTTATTCTTTTGTTCACTATTTTGTTTACTGTTTTGTCCAGTGCCTAACACATAGGAGGTACTCAGTTTGGGGGAAATTAATGAAATAAACACACACTTGAGGTGTGTCCACTATTCTAAAAACCCATATCCATACAGTTCCATTCCGTCCACTTTTCCCCAATTTTAAGTAGCATATCTTTGAAGATCAAAGCACAGGCTTAAATCTGGTGTAAAATACCTTTCAACTACTACCCTCAGCCCAACATCCTTATTTTCAAATTCAAAATTCAACCAGAAACTCCCTCTATGGAAATCACAAATAGTTCAGTTCAGAGCCAAGTATCCACTTTCAAGGTCTCAGAAATCTAACAAGCCAATTCTGGAAGGCTTTGGAAGTTCAGCTACTGCCTGATAAGTTTCCGGGTTCTGACTGCTCAAGACATGCTGTGCCTACTCACCCCTCAGAAAAATCTAGAACCAACAGTTTCCTAGGTTCCTCAAGTTCAGGATAATTGTTAAATAATCCAAAGTACAAATGAAATATGTAAAAGTGTCTTGCCAACAGAAAATGTCTTTGGTAGCACTAAATATAATTATTGAGACAAGGAATATCGTAAATAGATAAATTGTTTGGAGGACATACCCACCGAGTTTGGACAGACTCACACTGCACTGTGCAATAAAGGTTTAAATAACTGTGTTCCAGGAAAAATGCAGTTCCTGAACTGAACTCTAGAGCCTGTGACTAGACTCTCGCTTTCCTACCTTAGTAAGCAACAGACAGGTACCCCAAGAGGGACCCCACAGGCCACACCCGCCAACCGGCCCCAGGGCTCCGAGGGCGGCGTCTCGCCAACTCCACCTCTTCCCGGAGGAACCACCTTCACCCTCCATCGCCGCCGGGCGGGCGCTCCTCCAGGCAGCTTCACCCCTCCTTCCTACCACACCTACCTGGCCCCTCCCCAGCCCTCCTCCTCTAGGAATTTCATCACACAAGGGGACACACACACGTACCCTACCCGAAGCGATGGCTCCTCCTTCCAGCTCCCCGCACTGGTGGGGACGCCTGGATTCCGGGCTCCGGTGGGGCGGCGGGGCAGGCTGCCCACCTGACACACTGCCTGCCCACCTGACACACTGCCCTGGGGGGACGCGGTAGCAGGACTCCAGGAAGGCCGCGCAGCCGCAAAAAGCACCGGCGCGGAGGTTGGAGCAAAACCCTGCTGCACTTCCGCCTTCTGGTATCCAGCGAATAAAACCGGCAGCGCCGCGGAGCTCTGGAAGCGCCCCACAAGTCCAGTCACCCTCGGCGCCTGGAGATGACGTCACGAGACCCCACGTGGCCCGAACTCCGCCCTCCGTGTTCTGCCCAACCCGGCGAGGAGGCCCCAGTCGCTCCTGAGCATGCGCCAAAGGAGCGGATGCTTGAACTCAGGGCCAAACCCCTCCAAGTTCATAGCTTCTACCCTCTTGTGAGAGTCTCGTGTCAAAGCATAGTTATTGGGGCTTGGGGAGGTTAATGTAACAGTTCCACAAGAACAGCTTTTAAAATACTGAAACACTGCCTCCCTAGAGCTTGATCGCAACATCCCTTTCTTCCTGGCATCACACAACAGTATTAATAAAACATTAGTTTACAAAGCACTTTCCCATCCATTTTCTCATTTGATCTTATTCTCTACTTTGTTGGAACCACCGCGGGCATTCATTAATAGCCTAATTTAACAGAAGACTATATGAGTACTGAACCCTCCCACCCATCCAAGAGTATATATCTTTATCCCACTGTTTGTAAAAATAATTAGTAAACTTACTAATAAAGAATGTTTGAATTGGCTCTATCCAGAAGTCTTACCAGGAATTTAAGGTTTTTCTCTTAATTACACATGCCTTAACGCCACGCATGTTAAGTAAGTACTGTGCTGAGACTAAAAACAGGTTCTTGATAATTGGGAAGATAAGGAAAATTCTAGTAGTAGCCACGGGATTCTTTTAAAAAGAAAAGTCTCCTTGGAGTTGGACTAAGTACAATGATTTTAAAATGGTAAATTACAACCCATTAGTGGGTATCTAAATCAAGTTAGGGAAGCATGCCCAGCATCTTTTTAAATGAAATAAAATAGAAAATGTCAGCATGCTTCACACATGTAAAGGGTAAATATTGTTTCCTGAAATTTTTACTTCAGTATGTATGTGTGTACACTGCATAGGAAGTGAAATACATTTCTTAGTAAGGGTAGCAGTCAGAAAAGTTTGAAAACCACAGTTCTGGTCCTACCTACTCAGTGCAGAAATCCTCACTACAGTGTCCCCAGTAAACAGCCATTAGCCTCTGTAAGAAAGCTCGTGGGATTAAGGTGCATTGCCTTCCCAGTGTCAGACAAAAGTATATAAAATTTCCTTTAAAATGTATCAAAAAAATAAGATGGATTTAGGGGCACATAGATGGATAAATATGTGATTAACCAAGTACAGTAAAATATAATGGTAGAATCTAGATGGTAGGATCTAAGTTCATTGTAAATGGATATTCACTGTAAAATTTGTTCAACTTTGCTGTGTGTTCAAAATTCTTTCCTAACAAAATGTTGGGACCAGGCACAGTGGCTTATGCCTATAATCCCAGCACTTTGGGAGGCCCAGGTAAGAGGATAGCTTGAGCCCAGGAGTTCAAGACCAGCCTGCACAGCATGGCAAGTCTCCATCTCTACAAAAAACACAAAAATTAGGAGGGCGTGGTGGCATGCGCTTATAGTCCCAGCTACTCCTGTGGTTGAGGAAGGAGGATTACATGAGCCCAGGAGGTCAAGGTTGCAGCGAGCTATGATTGTATTACTGCAGCCTAGGGGACAGAGGGAGACCCTGTTTCAAAAAAAAAAAAAATTGTTGGGGGAAACTATGTATGAAGAAACCTAATAAGTGAAAGGTGATTACTTGACTTAAAATTCAACTTCCTGTAATTTTTATAAATTAACCCTGTTTTCTTCCTTTCTCCCCTTGTCCTTCTCTCTTCCTCACCCATCTACAACATACAACAGAAATAACTAACCCTTCTTCTAAAAGACAGCATTTCAATATGAAAAGGTTCCTGTAATGCACTCAGGGATAAACACTGTCATTTCTTTCAGCCAGTTTTCACATGGCATATCTCTCCTCTGGATATGGTCTAGTTATCAGTGTTCCTATTAAATAGTTGTTACACTTTTCTATTTGATGATCGTGCTCCTTGAGCAAAAATTTGGAAATAAAGGGAATTTTATGTTTGTTCTCTGTCATTTCCATTTGTGAACATTATGCCTTCTATCCAAATCAGTGGCACTGCAAATTTTAAATTTTTTTTCTATGAAGATAACTTTTAAAGAGCTCTTTTTGGTTGGCCTTACCATTTCCTCCAAGCTTTAGCTTATTGGGGGTGACTCTCTGTTGGGAACAAATCCCCCAGAACCTGGCCATAAACTGGCCCCAAAACTGGCCAT
This sequence comes from Colobus angolensis palliatus, assembly GCF_000951035.1. Lineage (NCBI taxonomy): Eukaryota > Metazoa > Chordata > Mammalia > Primates > Cercopithecidae > Colobus > Colobus angolensis. Next base: position 10,118,727 of record NW_012116821.1, on the reverse strand, counting down.
AAACAAAATCTCTGCAGCGCTGTGACATGTTCATGATGGTCATAAAACCCAGGCTGGAAGGTTGTGGGATTACCGGAATAAGGGCAAGGAACACCTGACCTGCCCAGGGTGGAAAACCGCTTAAAGGCATTCTTAAGCCACAAACAATAGCATGAGCAATCTGTGCCTTAAGGGCATGCTCCTGCTGCAGTTAACTAGCCCAACCTATTCCTTTAATTCAGCCCATTCCTTCATTTCCCATAAGGGATACTTTTAGTTAATTTAATATCTGTAGAAACAATGCTAATGACTGGTTTGCTGTTAATAAATACATAGGTAAATCTCTGTTTGAGGCTCTCAGCTCTGAAGGCTGTGAGACCCCTGATTTCCCACTTCACACCTCTATATTTGTGTGTGTGTGTCTTTAATTCCTCTAGCGCTGCTGGCTTAGGGTCTCCCCGACCGAACTGGTCTCGGCAGTCTCAGGCAGCTTTTGATTCGTGGGAACTTGTTTATAAAGTCCTCTTTTCAACAAAAGTCTAATACACAAGTCCTCCCAAATTCTGGTTTCTAAGGAGAGACTCCAAAGAAGTCTTTGTTAATAAATCGCTCTCTTTTCTTTTCACTATAAGGTCTGGCTTTTATTTTTGCACGCCTCACAAATTCCAAGACTCAAAGCTGTGGGATCATAACTTTATTCTAAATGTATTTAAATCTACTTTCCTAAAATGTAAGTTATCTGACTGCCTCCATGAACTCTAACCGTCACTGGTCATCATGCTGTTACTTCCCGACCCAAGGTCCCATTCTGCTCTCTTTTATCTCTGTCCTGTGGGCTTCAGAGGAATGATTTAAGCCTAATTTAATTCTATTAATACTTCAGCTCTAACTCTTCTGACTGTGCCCCAACTAATTATCCCATCTCCCAGATTTCCCTTACTACTAGTTTCTTCCGTCATCCTATACATGTGCTCAAATGTTCTCCCATCCTATTAAAACACTTCCTTTAACCTTCATCATGTGTGAACTGTTAGCATAGCTTCCCCTTGATCTCCCTGCCTCCAGTCCTGCTCTACCCGTCCCAGGGTCTAACCAGTGCATGTTATCTAAAATGCATTCTAACAATGTCACTCTTCTGTTTAACACTTTTTATTGATTCATTCTAGGCAAATTCCAAATTTCTTAGCATGGTAAACAAGGTCCTTTATGGCTAATTTCTTCTTTCCTTCTAGCTTCCTTCCCCTGCTCTCCCTGCTTCAAAATCCAACAGTATCCAATATTTTGTAAGACTTCTGTGCCCTAAGGCTATGCCATGCTTCTATGACTTTATTGCTGTTGTCCCTGCTGCCTGGAACACTACCCCCCAGCCCCAGCACCATCGCCACATTCTTTCTTCTTCACCTGGCACACACCACTTATTTTTAAGACTCAATTAATGTTTTGGAAAATATTTCCTGACTCATCCAGTTTGGGTTTGTTGGTCCTCATAGTTTCCTCGGTCATTTTTTGATCACCAATGCCCAACATAATGCCTGGCAATTATCAAATGTTTGTCAAAGTAAATTAAGCTGAACATGTGCTTTCTTCTAGCATTCCCATCTGTTTCACTTCATAATCTAAATTGTTCCATATAGCTTAGAGTTTAGGTAGAAAGTGGTCATTTTCTTTGTTACTTCTTTGATGTCTGAGGGACAAAATCGGCAAGGCAAGTTGAAAGTAATTGAGATGCACTGCCATTAGCAGAGTGGGTCTCCAGCAGTCACTAGCAGTTAAAGTTTTCCACCATCACCGCATTCTGTCTCAGTGTCAGTTTTAGGATCTGTATGGGGGAAGGCATCACTTCTTCCATCTGGCTGCACACTCTGCAGTGCCTTCCCAGAACACAACCACACTTCTGTTACTCTACCCTTTTATCCTTACTCAAATGATACCTCTCCCCTGCTAGAATGGAGACTCCGACAAAGCTGGCATGAATTCCTATATAAAAAGGCTACAAACTGGAGTTCCACATGCTGGAACTGGAGAACCTCTATGATTGCCGTAACATACATTAACCTACTTCAGCATATGAAATGTGATATTATGAATGTGCCAGTATACAAGCTTCAATTCTACTCACACAAACTGAGAATTCCAGGCTTCCATGATGGTCAGGCAGCAACACATTAAAAAGACCACACTTCAGGAGCGCATATCACAAGGACGCCTATGATCACCATCTTGATCCACATCACATGGTTTGCTAATTAGCATAGTAAACATCAGAGATGGGTTTTTATTTTTGGCTTGCCCAAAAGTATGATAAATGTTAAAAATGGGATCTCATATATGCAATTAGCAAAATCTAAAATATATGGGATTTGGGCTGGGCACAGTGGCTCACGTCTGCAATCCCAGCACCTTGGGAGGCTGAGGTGGGCAGATCACTTGAGGTCAGGAGTTCTAGACCAGCCTGGCCAGCATGGTGAAACCCCGTCTGTACTAAAAATACAAAAAATTAGCGGGCTGTGGTGGCAAGTGCCTATAGTCCCAGCTACTTGGGAGGCTGAAGCATGAGAATCACTTGAACCCAGGAGGTGGATGTTGCAGTGAGCCGAGATCATGCCGCTGCACTCCAGACTGGGTGACAGAGTGAGACTCCGTCTCGAAAATAAATAAATAAATAAATGTAAATACACTTCAGCTGCTTCTGAAGTGTGGTCTTTCTAATGTGTTGCTGCCTGACCACCACTGAAGCATAACAGAGGCATGGCTCGTTACATAGTGCTTCACCTTATTGGTCTTCGCAGAGTGTGTTTTTTACAAATTGTAGGTTTGTGGCAACCCTGCATCAGGTAAGTCTATTGGCGCCGTTTTTCCAACAGCATGTGCTTACTTCATGTCTCTGTCACATTTTGGCAAGTCTCCCAATATTTCAAACATTTTCATTATTATTATATCTGTTCTGGTGATCTGTGATCAGTGGTCTTTGATGTTACTATAGTAATTGTTTCGGGGCAGTATGAACCACATCCATATAAGATGGTGAACTTAATTGATAAATGTGTGTGTTCTGACTGCTCAGCCCACTGGCCCTTCCCCTGTCTCTTTCCCTCTCCTCTAGCCTCCCTATTCCCTAAGACACTACAATATTGAAATTGGGCCAATCAATAACCCTATAATGGCCTCTAAGTGTTCAGGTAAAAGGAAAAACTAAATGCACATCTCTCACTTTAAGTCAAACGCTAGTAATGACTAAACTTAGTGAGGAAGGCATATCAAAAGCCAGGACAGGCCGAAAGCAGGCCACCTGGGCTAAACAGCCAAGTTATGAATGTGAAAGAAAAGTTCTTGATGGAAATTAAAAGTGCTACCCCAGTGAACACACAAATGATAAGAAAGCAAAACAGCCTTATTGCTAATATGGAGAAAGTTTGAATGGTCTGGATAGAAGATTGAGCCAGCCACAACATATCCTTAAGCCAAAGCCTAATCCAGAGCAAGACACTAACTCTCTTCAATTCTATGAAAGCTGAGACAGGTGTGGAAGCTGCAGAAGAAACACTGGAAGCTAGCAAAGGTTGGTTCATGAAGTTTGAGGAAAGAAGCCATCTCCATGACATAAAAATGCAAGGTAACACAGCAAGTGCTGATGTAGAAACTGCAGCAAGTTACCCAGAAGACCTAGCTAAAATCATTGATGAAGGTGGCTATGTGAAACAACAGATTTTCAATACAGACAAAACAGCCTTCTATAAAAAGATGCCATCTAGGATGTCCATAGCTGGAGAGAAATTGATGCCTGGCTTCAAAGAACAGGCTGACTCTCTTGTTAGAGGCTAATGCTGCTGGTGACTTTAAGTTGAAGCCAATGTGTATTTGCCATTCTGAAAAATCCGAGCGCCCTTACAAATTATGCTAAATCTATTCTGCTTGTGCTCTAGAAATGGAACACAAAGTCTGGATGACAGCACACCTGTTTATAGCACGGTTTACTGAATATTTGAAGCCCACTATTAAGACCTACTGCTCAGGAAAAAAGAGTTCTTCAAAATATTATTGCTCATTGATAGTGTACATGATCACCCAAGGCTCTGATGGAAATGTACAAGGAGATTAATGTTGTTTTCATGCCTGCTAACAAAACATTAATTCTTCAGCTCATGAATCAAGGAGTAATTTTGACTTTCAAGTCTTATTGTTTAAGAAATACATTTTCTAAGGCATTAGCTACCATACATAGTGATTCCTCTGATGGATCTGGCAAAGTAAATTGAAAATATTCTGGAAAGCATTCATTATTCTAGATTCCATTAAGAACATTCATGGGCCAGGTGCGGTGGCTCACTTCTGTAATCCCAGCATTTGGGAAGCTGAGGCAGGAGGATCACTTGAGCCCAGGAGTTTGAGACCAGCCTGGGCAACATGATGAGACACCATCTCCATAAGTAATAAAAAAAAGTTAGCCAGGTGTGGTGGCATGCACCTGTGGTCCCAGCTGCTTGGGAGGCTGAGATGGGAGGATCACTTAAGCCTGGGTGGTTGAGACTGCAGTGAGCTGTGATCTGCACTCCAGCAGCCTGTGTGATGGAGTGAGACCCTGTCTCAAAAACAAACAAACAAACAAACAAAAACGAACATTTGTGATGCACAGGAGGAAGTCAAAATGTTGCCAGCATTAACAGAGTTTGGCAGAAATTGATTCCAATAATCAAATATGACTTTGAGAGGTTCAAGACTTCAGTGGAGGAAGTCACTGCAGATGTGGTGGAAATAGCAATAACTATAACTAGAAGTAAGTCTGAAGATGTTATTGAATTACTGCAATTTCATAATAAACTTTTAACAGATGAGGAGCTACATCTTATGGGTGAACAAAGAAAATGATTTCTTGAGATAGAATCTACTCCTGGTGAAGATGCTGTGAACATTGTTGAAATGACAACAAAGGATGTAGAATATTCCATAAACTTAGCTGATAAAGCAGCAACAGAGTTTGAAAGGATTGACTCTAATTTTCAAAGACGTTCTAGTGTGAGTAAAATGCTGTCAAACAGCATCACATGCTACAGTGAAATCTTTTATGAAGAGCCAATTAACATGGTAATCTTCATTGTCTTAGTCTAAGAAATTGTTGCAGCCATCCCAACCTTTAGCAACCATCAGTCAGCAGCCATCGGCATTGAGGCAAGACCCTGTAACAGCAAAAAGATTACCACTTACTGAAGGCTCAGATGATGGTTAGGAATTTTTAGCATAAAGTATATATATGTTTTGATTCAGGGTCTCTGTCGCCTAGGCTCTGTCGCCTATGCAGTGGCATAATCATAGCTCACTGTAGCCTTGATCTCCCAGGCTCAAGCCATCGTCCTGCCTTAGCCTTCTAAGTAGCTGGGACCACAGGGACATGCCACTATGTTGGCTAACTTTTAACTTTTTTTTGTAGTGATAGGGTCTTGCTATGTGGCTCAGGCTGGTCTTGAACTCCTGGATCCAAGCAATCCTCCCACCTTGGCCTCCCAAAGTGTTGGGATTACAGGTATGAGCCACTATGCCTGGCTAAATCATTTTTAAATTAAGGTATATACATTGTTTTTTAGAAAATACTATTGCATTCTAAATAAACTACCTTGGAGTACCTATAGTATAAACATTAATTTTTGTATGCATTGGAAAACCAAAAGAAAATGGTGTTACTCACTTTTTAGCACTCTATTTTATTGCAATGGTCTGAAACCAAACCCTCAATATCTTCAAGATATGCCTGTGTATATTTTAAAAATCACTATTTGGAGCAAGTTTTCTGTGACTACCATGTGGACTATACAACACTGTATGCAATTCTATCACTGTTACAGATAAAATGTAGGGGTCTATTGAAAAATAGCATGTTATAAAACTCTATATGTATTACTCCAGTTACTGAATCTTCTCTACCTGTCTGTACAGATGGATTCCATAGGGTTAAATTAAAGAAATATGCCAAATATTATTTAGAGATACATATACACTCATAACTTTGTTTTTTTTTTTTTTTTTTTTTTTTGAGATGGAGTCTCATTCTGTTGCCCAGACTGGAGCGCAGTGGTGTGATCTTGGCTCACTGCAAGCTCCACCTCCCAGGTTCACGCCATTCTCCTGCCTCAGTCTCCTGAGTAACTGGGACTACAGGCACCCGCCACCACACCCGGCTAATTTTTTTGTATTTTTAGTAGAGACGGGGTTTCACCATGCTAGCCAAGATGGTCTCGATCTCCTGACCTCGTGATCCGCCCACCTCAGCCTCCCAAAGTGCTGGGATTACAGGCATAAGCCACTGTGCCTAGCCTACACTCATAACTGTTACACATTTGTGTTCTAATTTTTCATCCTATAAATTAATATTGTCTTAAAAAAATCTTTGTATCGCTTTTTTTACCGTTTCCATATGAATTTTTTTTTCTGTAAAAAGCTCAAGGCTCAGTATGGTGGCTCACGGGTGTAGTTGCAGTACTTTGAAAGCCCAAGGCAGAAGAATTGCTTGAGACCAGGAGTTTGATACCAGCCTAGTCAACACAATGAGATCCCATCTCTACAAAATATTTTAAAAATTAGCTGGGCATGATAGTGCATGTCTGTAATCCTAGATACTCGAGGCTTAAGTGGGAAGATTCCTTGAGCCCAGGAGTCTGTGGCTACAGTGAGCTATGATTGCACCACTGCACTCCAGCCTGGGCAACAGAGTGAGACACTGTCTCTTAAAAAAAAAAAAAAACTCTTAATAAAGTCGAGGATGAATCAGCCAGGCAGTTTTTCAACCTGTTTTTTTCAATGAACATCAGAAAGAAAAATAATCTGGGAAGTGTAAAACTGAAGGGCAAGTTTTTTAAAAAAAATAATAAAAATAAAGATAGCCTGATTTCTAAAACAGCAAAATAGATTCTTGCAATAATGCATTGTTGTCAACAGGTGTCACAGTCTACCAGAGGTAAAGCTCAGGGCTCCCCAGCCAGCAAGGCCAGCCAACAGCACCCTCAGTGAGGTAAAGAGAGACTGGGTGCGGTGGCTCACGCCTGTAATTCCAGCACTTTGGGAGGCTGGGGCGGGTGGATCACATGAGGTCAGGAATTTGAGACCAGCCTGGCCAACATGGCACAACCCCGTCTCTACAAATAAAAACTTAGCTGGGCGTTGTGGTGTGTGCCTGTAATCCCAGCTACTCGGGAGGCAGAGGTAGGAGAATCGCTTGAACCCTGGAGGCAGAGGTTGCAGTGAGCTGAGATGGCATCACTGGACTTCAGCCTGAGCGACAGAGCAAGGCGAGACTCTGTCAAAAAAAAAAAAAAAAAGATGTAAAGATAGTGTTCCCCAGTAGGAAACATCTGGTTATTGTAAAAGATCTTGTGAAATTCTAAAAAAGTTCTCACAACAAAATTATTTTAATTTCGGAAAAAAAAAAACAAAAAACGCTTCTAAACCTTCCAAGTATTAACTCATATTCTCTTTTTTTTTTTTTTTTTTGAGGCAGAGTCTCACTCTGTCGCCCAGGCTGGAGTGTAGTGGTGCGATCTTGGCTCGCTACAAGCTCTGCCTCCTGGGTTCACACCATTCTCCTGCCTCTGCCTCCCAAGTAGCTGGGACTACAGGCGACTGCCACCATGCCCGTCTAATTTTTTTTGTATTTTTAGTAGAGATGGGGTTTCACCATGTTAGCCAGGATGGTCTCGATCTCCTGACCTCATGATCTGCCCTCCTAGGTCTCCCAAAGTTCTGGGATTACAGGCATGAGCCACCGCTCCTGGCCTCATATTCTCTTTCAAATCCATCCCCATTTCCTTCACATTATCTTACTGGTGATTTGGATCATGAGCTTATGTAGCAGAGCAGAGTGGTTGAGGACATGAACTCTTAAATTCTTGCTCTGAAATCTATTACCTATATGGTCACAGGCAAAATGAGCTAACCAGGACTGGCTACATAATTTCTGATACCCAGCACAAAATGAAAGTGAGGGCCCTTTGTTTAAAAATTAAGAATCTCAAGATGGAGACAGCAGAGCATGAAAGCCAGTGCCAGGCCTTGTGCAACTGAACAGGTCACATGCACAAGAACATAACTGTTATGTAACTTTTCCAAGCCTCTGCTTTTCCATTTTCCTCAAGCTGAAATAAAGATAATGATAGCAACTGCCTTGTGGACTTGTGAGGAATAAGTGAAATGATGCACATAAAACGTTTATTGCAGTGCTTGACACATAGTAAGCTCTCAATAAATAGGAGCTGCTGTTTTTGTGTCCTTCACTAGACTGTATGCCTGTCCTCTCCTGTGCCAATCCATTTTACAACCTGCTGCCAGAGTAATCTTCTTTAGCACTGTTCTGATTATACCCCTGCCCTGTTTTTATAAAAACCAAACCCTCACTGCCTGCAGAACAAAATCCAAATCTAACCCGAATCCACTTTTCCAGCTCCTCTCTCATCAGCTGTCTGGCTCCCTGGTCTCTCTCTGAGTTTGGTCCTCACATCCCTGTGCCTTTGCTTACCGTGTTCATTCTGCTAGAAATGTCCTCTCCCTCTGGGGGGAAATATACAGGGATCTAAGTCACAGATCTGCGTTAGAATTGCTTACAATCTAAATTGGGAAACAGAGCATTACACAAGAGATGTAGCAAAGCGCAAGGCAGGAGTGGTCAAGGGAAAAAGTGTCATAAAAGTTCAGAAGAAGCAAAAGTCTTGACTAAAATGGCACTTTTAAAAAAGCATTTCTCTTCATAGTTTTTAAATGGTTACTATATTATATATAGGCTATATGTTGTATGTATCACCCATTGCTCCATAGATTCTTCACAAAAATATAATTCACACTTTTAAGTTTTTACACAATAAACTTGAAAGAGGGGGCAACATGTTTTTTTTTTTTTTAATTAATAAACTTCATTTTTTAAGGCAGTTTTAGGTCCACAGCAAAATTGAACGAAAAGCAGAGAGAGTTCCCATCTACCTTCTATATCCCCCCACCCATACGCACACAACCACCCCCACAATTTACATTCTGCCCCAGAGTGCTACATTTACTACAGTCAATGAACCTGCATTGACACAAAATTATCACCTAAAGTCCACAGCTTACATTATGGTTCACACTTGGTGTTGTACGTTGCATAGGTTCTCACAAATGTATGACATGTATCCACAACTGTAGTATCGTACAGAGGAGTTTCATTGCCCTAAGAATCTTCTGTGCTCTGCCTATTTATCCCTCTCTCTTTCGTAACTCCCGGCAATCAGTCATCATTTTACTGTCTCCATAGTTTTGTCTTTTCCACAATGTTATACAGTTGTGATTAGGCATTACATAACCTTTTCAGATTGGTTTCCTTTACATAGTACCATGTGTTTAAGTTTCCTCCATGTCTTTTCAGAGTGCAATGTATTTTTTAAATAAAATATTCTAAAATGTAATTCACATTTAATTACAGAGCGGGCCATTTAGATAATTTCTCTTTTTACTTTAAAATGTACTAATTAAAATTTAATAGACACTTTCATCAACAACTGTTATGCTGAAGATCTTTCTGAGGGATAATTTGCCTACATATATTAATTGTTAGAATTGGCAGAGATAAGTTTCTAAAGGCTGTCTTCGAATGTCAGGGACAAGCAGCATGTTTTATTTTTTATTTTTATTTTTATTTTTCTTGAGACAGAGTATCACTCTGTCACCCAGGCTGCAGTGCAGTGGTGTGATTATGGCTTACTGCAGCTTCAACCTCCTGGACCCAAGCCATCTTCCTGTCTTGGCCTCCCAAAGTGCTGGGATTACAGTTGTGAGCCACCACACCCAGCCAAATCTACTCTTTTTTCTTTTCTTTTTTTTTTTTTTTTTTTTTGAGACGGAGTCTTGCTCTGTCGCCTGGGCTGGAGTGCAGTGGCCGGATCTCAGCTCACTGCAAGCTCCACCTCCCGGGTTTACGCCATTCTCTTGCCTCAGCCTCCCGAGTAGCTGGGACTACAGGCGCCTGCCACCTCGCCCGGCTAGTTTTTTGTATTTTTTAGTAGAGACGGGGTTTCACAGTGTTAGCCAGGATGGTCTCGATCTCCTGACCTTGTGATCCGCCCGTCTCGGCCTCCCAAAGTGCTGGGATTACAGGCTTGAGCCACCGCGCCCGGCCTCTACTCTTTTTTCAATGGGATTCTTCCATGCTGTACTTGTCACACACTTCTATCCACCATTTATGCACCCTTATTTTGTTTACTGCCTTATGCTAGGCAATTTCCTTACCTTCTTTTCATCCACTGACTATAACATGAAATTTCTGTATTACTGAAAGAGAGATACAAATAAAGTATCATTTTCTACACACTCCAACCCCTCCCCAGCAATTTAAAGTGATTATTGTTCTCATGGAACAGTGTGTCCGTTCATTCAGTGGGCTTTTAGATGCAAGGCTTTGTAAGATACTCAGGCTATTAAGGTACATCAGAAATAATTTCTGCCTTCAGGGAACTCACATTCCATTGTGGGAGAGAACTGACAAGCAAACAAAGGACCGCAACGGTCCCTCACAGTCTGTAATTAAACTACATACAACTGCCATCAGAATCTAGCTTCAAGAATAACTAGCAGCAACATGTAAGATAAACCTTAGAAGATAAATGAATATAACAGGTAGACAAGGAAGGAAAGGGCTTTTAAGCCAGAACTGTAACCAAGGGGTTCATGGTTCCAATTCAAGGATTTGAAGACTTTGGTTGGGAAAATAATTTCATCTTTATTTTCAGTAACCTCCAGTTTGAAATTTAGCATTTCCTTCCATTATAAATTCAGGCCTCAAACTGGAGTAGTATTGGCAATACTTGTAACTTGTCACCAATAGAATCACAGATACATTCAACTCACATTGCAGTTGATTCAGATCCTTGAAATATTTACTATTCACTACTTTGGAATTACAATAGTTATAAGGCTTACTGTAAGACCTTATTATTTATTGCACTAATAAGGAAACAATATAACACAACTTTGTGTTCCTAATATTTTGATGACTATATATTAACACATTGGGGTTTCTTTGTAGTAATGTGTACTCTGATGCCTTTAAATACATTATTCTTAGATTTCCCAGACAGCCTAAGGTATGCATTGCAAAAGAAAAACACTGAATAAATAAAGTCAAGAATCCTGCTCTAGGCAGAGGGAACAAAATATACAAAGACACGGAAGGTGTAAAATATGAGGACTTGTTCAAAATTAAATCCCCAGGGCTGTCTTTTCTTTCTCCTGACTTTAAGTTTCTGGCCGCTCCTGTCCTCTTACCCTCTTGCTGCCACTCTCCTAGTTTGGCACAGCTGTCAGTCTTGCCTTCCTCCACTCTATTTTCTTCACTGTCTTCAACATGGGTCCATGTAAAATGCCGCGACGCTTGTGCCGCTGCTACTCAGGTTGAAGGTGATAAGGAAAGTCTGGCCTGCTTGACCCTCATCTGATACTCTCCCTCTGTTCCCGAGGCCCCTCTGTGGAGTCTTGGATTCCCTGGGACGCAATCTGAAAGCCTGGAGGAGAAGTGTGGCCTTCAATATCCTCCAGGGGGCGTTCTTTACCTCGCCATCTGCATCTCCCACCCTATGCCTCCCGGGGCTCTGAGTCTCTAGCCACAATGAATCACTTTTTAGTCTTCAAAGGCTCAGCCTTCTGATACAACCTCATGCACTCTTTTACCTCCAATAAACAGGCTACTTCTATTGCCTGGGACAATACCTGTCACCACCCCTTTTTCCTGATTAATTCCAACTTAGCTGTGAGAAGTCACTTTAGAGGTTTCTTCCGGGAAGCACTCTCTACTTCCCCCAAGAATCTCCTTATTATGTGCTGTCTTAACAGTATTTACCTTCATTTTATCTGGTTGGCACTGAGCCATTCATTACTCACTGTTTAATTCCCCACATCGTAACTGACACATAGCAGGCATTCAGTGGCTTTACTGGTGAGATGAATGAAGCTGGAATTATTGTCCAAGCTTACATCAAGAGAAGGACCAGAAGCCAAGGAAAGGAATTTGGACTTCATCTTCTAGACCTCTAGGTTTTTTCAAACTATTAGTTATAATCTGTTACTAGATTGTGAGATTAATTGAGTGGTTTGCAATAACTTCTTGTGTAAAATAAAATTTTGTAGAACATAATAGAATAAAATAGAAAATATCAAAGTGCATCACAAGTAGCAGGAGTAAGTTTGTTTCATAAAACTTTTATTTTAGTTATATATATTATGCATACACGTGCGTATCCTGAATAAGAATGTGTTTATTGAGTCCTGATGTGGAATGTTTTTATTTCAGTGGGTCATGTTAAAAAGGTTCTAAAGCCACTGAAACCAGAGGGGAGCCACGGAAAGGTCTCAATTAAAGACATGATATGACCAGATGTGTGGTTTTGGAAGTTTCCTCAGACCGTAGTGGGTGTTTGTTTATTTAATAGACAGGGTCTTTTTCTGTCGCCCAGGCTGGAGTGCAGTGATGCGATCATAGCTCCCTGTAGCCTTGGACTCAAATGATCCTCCCGCCTCAGGCTCCTGAGGCAGCAAGCCTCCCTAAAAGCACCAAGGACCTTTAGGGCATAAAATGACTATACATGATACTAGAATGGTAGATACATGTCATTAGAAATTTATCCAAACCCCTAGACTGTACAAGAGTGAACCCTGTAGTAAGCTGTGGACATGCATGATAGATGTGTAAAGGTAGGTTCATCAGTTGCAACCTATAGGCCTTATTTATGTAGTTAGGACTGTCCCAAATAGTTGTGACTACAGGCCCACACCACCACTCCTGGCTAACAAAGTGTGTTTTGACTAGTGATGTCTCTGGAGGCAATGGGAGCAATTAAAAAACTACCATAGTCAATGGGGAAATGTTGAGAAAGGCAAGGTAATGGGATGGAAAGAAGAGGATGGAAAGAAGAAATGTTCAAGAGGCAAAATCAATGGACTTTAGTGACTGATGGGGTGAGTTTGTGAGGGAGACTGAGGTCTTAGTGTTCAGGCTGTTAACCAAGACCAATGCCAAACGGAGATTACCCACTGGCAACACCAAATGCCTGCGAGGATGTGAGCAACAGGAAGTCTCATTCATTGCTAGTGGGAATGCAAAATGGTATACCCACTTTGGAAGACCGGGTTTGGTGGCTTCTTACAAAACTAAACACAGTCTTCCCATCTGATCCTGCAATTGTGCTTCTTGGTATTTACACAAAGGAGTTGAAAACTTGTGTTCATACAAAAACTTGTGTCCATGTGGATGTTTGTAGCAGCTTTATTCACAAATACCAAAACTTGGAGGCAACCAAGATGTCCTTCAGTGGGTGAATGGATAAACTGCGGAACACACAGACAATAGAATATTATTCATCACTAAAAAGAAATGTGCCATCAAGTCATGAAAAGACATTTAATGAAACTTAAACATATGTTACTAAGTGAAAAAAGCCAGCCCGAAAAGGCTACATACTGTATGATCCTGACTACGCAATATTCTGGAAATGGTAAAACTTGAAAGGTTTCCCCACATGGTGGCTCACGCCTGTAATCCCAGTACTTTGGGAGGCTGAAGCAGGTGAATCACCTGAGGTTGGAAGTTCGAGACCAGCTTGGCCAACATGGCAAAACCCTATCTCTACTAAAAATACTAAAATTTTCTGGACGTGGTGGCAGGTGCCTGTAATCCCAGCTACATAGGAGGCTGAGGCAGGAAAATCTCTTGAACATGGGAGGTGGAGGTTGCAGTGAGCTGAGATCATTTAGCTGCACTCCAGCCTGGGCAACACAGTGAGACTCCATCTCAAAAAAAAAAAAAAATTCAGGGGTTGAAGGGAGGGAGGGATGAACAGGCAAAGCACCAGCAACTTTTAGGGCAGTGAAACTACTCTGCATGATACTAGAATGGTGGACACATGTCATTATAAGTTATTCAAACCCCTAGACTGTACAACACCAAGAGTGAACCCTGTAGTAAGCTATGGACACTGTGTGATAATGTTGTGCAAATGTAGGTTCATCAATTGTAAACTACAGGCCTTATTTATGTAGTGAGATTGTCTGAAATTAGCCCATGAATCACTCTAAGCATCGTTGTTGGCTGAAGTATTAATATTAATGATACGAAGAAATGATAAGACTGATAAGAAGAACATTTTTAGCATGTATCTCCTAGGACTCAAAGTTGGTTAATGGCACTCTGGTAGGCAATGTTGTTGATGAGGGGGCTGTACATAGGGATGGGAAATCTCTGTACCTTCTGTTCAAATTTGTTGTGACCCTAAGAATGCTCTAGAAAAACTAAGTCTATAGAAAAGGTGGGGGATTACCTGCAAAGTATCCTGATGGAATTTTATGGGAACATCTAAAGAGATCTAGAGTTTGAGAGAGCAGTCTAGACTGGAGGCATTTTCATAAGAAGACATTTATCACTCATGTTAGTCTGGGTCCTCCCAGAAGCAGACTCCAGGACAGGATTAAATTTGCAAATATTTCACTAGGAGAAATCTCTGTGATAGAAGATTGGTGGTTCATGCCTGTAATCCTAGCACTTTGAGAGGCTGAGGCAGAAGGATAGCTTGAGCCCAGGAGTTTGAGACTGGCCTGGGGAACATAGGGACACCCCTAAAAAAAAAAACAAAACAAAAAAACAAAGAAAGCCAGGCTCTGTGGCTCATGCCTGTAATTACAGCACTTTGGGAGGCCGAGGTGGGCGGATCACCTGAGGTCAGGAGTTCGAGACTAGCCTGACGAATAGGGTGAAACCCCACCTCTACTAAAAATACAAAAATTAGCCGGGCGTGGTGGCGCACGCCTGTAATCCCAGCTACTCAGGAGGCTGAGGCAGGAGAATTGCTTGAACCCTGGGGAGCGGAGGTTGCAGTGAGCCAAGATAACACCATTGCACTCCAGCCCTGGCGACAGAGCAAGACTCCATCCCCAAAAAAAAAAAAAAAAAGGAAAATGTAGGCAGAGAGGAGGGCCTGGGAAAACCAGCCATCAGTGGAGCAAAGGAGCAGGTGAAGGACGAGTGGATAGAAGCCAGTGTAGTCTAAGGTAGGTGCAACGAGAAATTTTGAGACGTCTCAAGCCAAAGTCATCAGTCAGAGGAGTCCTGTGGAATAAGACTGCCCTCTAGTTTCTAGCATGCTCAGTCTCTGGGCCCTCGATCAATCACTCTTACTCAGTAGAAGGTCTGTGAAGTGTATTCTCCTGGCCACCACCACACTTTAACAAATATGTCTTATTTTAATATGTACACATCAGTGTAAACACAAGTTCAATATTATAAACTGCTCTTTGCCATCATGAAGTTCTGAAGGGCAGTGCATAGTTTGCGTCTCTTGGCCACAGTTTCAGGCCTTTCCTCTTCCCCTGTAGATTTCCCTGTAGTTCCTGATACTCAAATACCAGTTATTTAGGGATTAACAGATAAACCTATTCTTCATGCGTTGCTGCTGCATTGTTTTTTTGCCTACGTGTCTTAATCTGACACTTCATTTAAAAAGCAGGATGTTTTGACAAGGCGTGGTGGCTCACACCTGTAATCCCAGCACTTCGGGAGGCCAAGGGAGGTGGAACAGCTGAGGTCAGGAGTTCAAGACCAGCCTGACCAACATGGCGAAACCCCGACCCCACTAAAAATATAAAAAACCAGCCAGGCGTGGTGGCATGTGCCTGTAGTCTCATTTATTTAACCTTCCTAAGCTTTATTCTTCTCACCTATGAAATAGGGGTAACAATAGTTGCAACTCTACAGGATTGTTATAGTAATAAATTATATATATGTTATATATACATAACATATAAACATCTGTTTATGTATGTGCTGTATGTTATATACATATTTATATTTATATCATATATGCAATATTACACGGTGCCTGGCGTATGGTAAGCACTCAAAAAATTAACCATAATAATAACTATTGGGTGGGTGCGGTGGCTCATGCCTTATAATCCCAGCACTTTGGGAGGCCAAACTGGGAGGATTGCTTGAGCCCAGGAGTTCAAGACCAGCCTGAGCAGCACAGGAAGACTGTGTCTCTATTAAAAAAAATAATAATAATAATAAATATTAATAATATCATTGTTTTTACCTCCCTGCTATTAGACTTACTCCTCTTTTTTCATGTTAATTTATTAATTAATTAAAGCTTTCCTAAAGTATTTCCTGATCTTTAGGAATCTTTCACATAATTGCTAACATTTTTTTGGCACCTTTACAGTATTTGTAATTTGACAGCACATGGCAGAAAACTCAACCAAAATTAGATTTTTCGTTGTTGTTGTTCACATTACAAGAAGTCTAGGGCTTGGGTAGTGGCCCCATGGTGGCATCATTGTTCCAAATGCTTTTATCTTCCTGCCCTGCAATCCTCTGGGCCATAAGATGGGTTTGGCTTCTTTGGCATAACATTCATGTCTCAGGAAGGAAGAAGAAAAGAAGACAGAAAGGATGGAGGCCAAGGGCTTCCTCCTTTCAAAGGTTTACCATTCCATTCAAGGAAGCAAATCCTCCCCACAGATGTTCACCCACATCCAACTGGTCGTAATTGTGCCAAACGACTACCTTTATCTGGAAAACAAGCTGGGAAATCAAGTATTTTTAGTTGGATAGTGTTCTCACCTCAAACAGAATCAGGGTAATGTTTTGAAGAAGGGATAATGAGTATTGGCAACTAGCCATGTCTGGTACATGAGCTCATTTAATTCTGTTTTAAAATGACAGTCTGTCCTAGATCTGGTACTATGGACTTGAATCTAGAATTCCATAATTGAGGTAATGGGTACATCAGAGCCAATGTCAATTAAGTAGGAGGAAATAAATTATACTAGTTTTTAAATGGAATTGATTGATTCATTTACTCAAAACCTCTGGATGCTAAATAAATGTAGCAACTAATGGGCTACATTATCCCATGTATAAATTACCCATAACTAGTCAGTTAAGCAGTGTTTGAAATTGAAACTGGCTGCTTATTAAGCCACTTTATTATGCCATTACTCCAGTATATGAAATTATATCCTATGTTTCTGAGTAGGGAAAAGAACCCACACAGCTCATTGCTTATGTGTTACCTATTTTCACTCAACAGTCTCATATCCTTTTTCAGAACAAGGCAAATATTAATAAACAATCTGGTAGTATGTAATTCATACAATGTAATAAGCATTGCAAATGAGAACGGAGATTGTTATTTTCATTTCTTCATATAATAATTACATCCTCTCTTGCAAAGCCCTCACTCATCTGGAAGAATTATATAATATTCTCAATTTACCATAGGTAGTCAATGCTTAGCCTGTGTGGTATGTAGATGTATATCTTAGTTTCAGGACAGGACTGCATCCAAGCAATTTGAATGTGTCAGGTATGAGTGTTGTCCTGGTTAGTTATTTAGGCCAAGCTAGGAAGAAGGAGGAGTAATAGAGGACTAAGGTATGGCCAAGACATGAGACAAAAATAAAATTTACTGTTAGTTTTTATGTGTTAGATTAGTAAACTAATAACTAATTGTAAAAATTTACAGCAGCAACTTCTTTATTTTATCCCTTAATCATTTGATGTTTATTAGTCTTAGGTGTCCAACTAGATTTTAATCTCCTGAAGAATGTCTCAGGTCCCACACTTAGCTGTTTAACTGACTAGTTATGGGTAATTTATACATGGGATAATGTAGCACTTAGCACTACCTTGAGCAATGCTTATTGATTAACTGAAAGATGGATTTATTAAAAATTTCAGTGTTAACTCCTAGTTGCCAATGCATTCTCTTTTCTTTTTCTTTTGAAAAAGTAGTAATTGGCCAAGTTCTTTTTTTTTTTCTTTGAGACACGGTCTTGCTCTGTTGCCTAGGATGGAGTACAGGGGCTTACTCACGGCTCACTGCAACCTCAACCTCCTGGGCTCGGTTGATCCTCCCACCTCAGCCTCCTGACTAGGTGGGACTACAGGCACACACCACCATGCCTGGCTAATTTTTGTAGTTTTTGTAGAGATGGGGTTTCACCATGTTGCCCAGGCTGGTCTTGAACTCCTAACCTCAAGGGATCCACCCGCTCCGGCCTCCCAAAGTGCTGGGATTACACACCAAGCCCAGCTGTAAATTCTCTTTATAGCTCACGTGAATCCCTGAATTAAGGTCTTGAATGAATTTCAGTACATAAAGTTAGGATGGTATCACTTTAAAGTCAGATGACTTTTTAATTTTTGTGGGTACACGGTAGGTATATATATTCATGAATTACGTGAGATATTTTGATACAGGCATGCAATGCATAATAATCACCTCAAGGTAAATGTGGTATCTATCCCCTCAAGCATTTATCCTTTGTGTTATGAACAATCCAATTATACTCTTTTAGTTATTTTTAAAGGTACAATTAAATATTATTTACTATAGTCACCCTGTTGTGCTAGCAAATGCTAGGTCTTATTCATTCTTTCTAATTACTTTTGTACCCATTAACCATTCCCACTTCCACCTCACTGCACCCCCACTACCCATCCCAGCCTCTAGTAACCATCCTTCTACTCTCTATCTCCATGAGTCCAGTTGTCTTTTTAGCTGCCACTAATCATTGAGAACATGTGATGTTTGTCTTTCTGTGGCTGGTTTATTTCACTCAACATAATGACCTCTATTTCCATCCATGTTGCAATTGACATGATCTCATTCTTTTTTATGACTGAATAGTACTCCATCTTGTACACGTACCACATTTTCTTTATCCACTCATCTGTTGATTGACACTTAGGTTGCTTCTAAATCTTGGTTATTGTGAATAGTACTGCAATAAACATGGGAGTGCAGTTATCTCTTTGATATACTGATTTCCTTTGATTTTCTTTCTTTTGGGTATATACCTAGGAGTGAGACCGCTGTATCATATGGTAGCTTTATTTTTAGTTTTTTGAGGATAGGTGACTTATTTTTAAGCAAGCATAATGAAACATAAAGTATGTTGTCCTTTAAAGTTGAAGCTCCAGAAGACCACATGCTTGTTGAACAATAATATAATTACTCAAGGCATCAACAAAACTTTTTGCAATTGCTTTTAAAGCCAGTTAAAGAAACACACAAATATAACTATTCACATTACCTTATAAATTCAACTAATTATTCCCCCCACAGAAAAATATATATATGTTGTATCATCTACTTTATTTACCATATTTGTCTTTAGATCACTCTTACTTTGCTAAAAGAAAATTGCTACTCAAGGAAAAATTTCCAACTATTAAATATACTAAAATAAAAATGATATAGGATTTTTCTAATACATTGGCTCCATCTTGAGAAATCCTAAACTATGTACACAGGCCTTATTTATGTAGTGAGGAGTGTCTATAATTAGCTCATAAATCACTCTCTCCAGGCGTTCTTGTTTGCTAAAGCATTAATATTAATAATACGAAGAAATGATAAGAATGATAAAAAGAAAAATTTTAGCGCGTGTCTCCTGAGACTCAGAGTTGGTTAATGGCAGTGATATTTGTAAAAATGTCATCACCAGGGACCATAGAGGTTTAATTGAATGTAGATAGGAGAATAACTAAATTATGTAGCTATAAGCAAACATCTAGGTAAAAAGATGTGTATTGAACACACATGATTAGCTCAAAGCAATCTATTTGGCTTTAGATTGTGCAATGGAAATGTTTTTCCACTCAGTGTTAAAAACTTCTTTGATAAAATACATGTTTTTAGGGTTGTTAACATAAATTTCTAAAACAGACTAGGTTTTTGAAATTAACTAGAATAATTCGTTGTTTCCTACAGCTTGAACCAGCAGAGACGCTCACTTTGTGCAAAGGTATGATAACATGACCTCTGGCTTCCACTGCTTTTTCAGCAACAGTTGGTAGAGAGGTTTCTGGAAATCGGGGAGACCAAATCAGAGCCGGGGCCAAGTAAGGCTACCATCACGGCAGAACTCTAAATAAAACAGTAACGACAAAAGACGTTGATTGTTTTATCTGTGAAACTCAATGGTAAGCTACTTGAGGATGGTGACCACCTAGGTCTGACATGTCAGGCAGCCGCTAATTCCCACATCTTATCCTTGGATATTTCTTCAGTCAAGTGACTAATGGGTTTCTTGGTTGTGAAGCAAAGTTAAAATTCACAAGCTTTTGAAATATTCACTACCGTATCAATCAACTAAAATTTTACTTGGTTTTAATGCTGTGTAACATAGAGAGGGTACACTTCTAATATGACATGTAATCTATCTTGTAATTCATTTACCTTATTCTTAGTATTTTTGAAAAATTCATTTTAATTTTCTCCTGTTGTCACAACTCCCTATCCATCTCATTGTGTAACAAAATGGGAAATGCAATTTTGAACAAATGAAATACAGTACTACAAAATACTAATGGCATGGTGAAGTACTTAGATCACAGGATTTGGAGTCCAGGCTCTGCCATTTACTATGTAACAATCCTCAGTAAATTCCTGAACTGCTCTTAGCCTCAGTTTTTCCTCTCCAAAAACATGGAAATAATAAATAGTGATGTCTACTAAGGTAATTAGTAGGACTAAATAGTGCATATAAAGGAGTATAGGCAGGGCGCAGTGGCTCACACCTGTAATCCCAGCACTTTGGGAGGCCAAGGCGGACGGATCACGAGGTCAGGAGATCGAGACCATCCTGGCCAACATGGTGAAACCCCGTTTCTGCTAAAAGTACAAAAAAAAAAAAAAAATTAGCTGTGCATGGTGGCACGTGCCTGTAATCCCAGCTACTTGGGAGGCTAAGGTTACAGTGAGCCGAGATCACACGACTACACAACTGCACTCCAGCCTGGTTACAGAGCAAGGCTCTACCTCAAAAAAAAAAAAAAAAAAAGGAACATAAGGGAATTTGCAGGGAGGGATGATGGAAATGTTTTATATTGTGCCAGTAGCTACGTGCACTTATTAAACTGCATAGAACTGCATACTAAAAAGTATGAGTTTTACTGAAAGTCAAATGTATCTCAACAAATCTGACTTTAAAAAATAAAATTTAAAAATGCATGTTAAGTCCTTGGTACAGGTTTGACACTAAGTGCATAATGAATGATATGATAGTTATATGTGGCTGTATTAGTAATAATTCCCCCTATAGTTCCCCCTATAGTTACTAAATTTCTACAGTTTGATGCAGTGAATTGAAGATCAAATCCAATATTCCTTATATTACTCTTCTGTTTCTAAAATGTAGAAGAAAAGTGCAAAAGGAAGAGTCAAAACATACTGCTAGCTATGATGCAAAATATTCCTTTACTTAATAAGGATCTATTTTACTCCCATTGAAGGTCCAATTCTATGAGATGCTGATATATATAAAGTAGATATAGGCATTTCCCCAACTTAAACACTTTACCCATTCATTCACTCCACAAACATTTATTGGACAGCTATTATATGCCAAGCACTTGTTGGGTTCTGAGAATATATTTGGGGTTAGGGAAAAACAATATCTGCTCTTTTTTAAAACAAAACAAAACAAAAACAAGTTCTGAGACATTTGCTTTTATTTATATATTTATTTTAACTTTTATTTTAGGTTTGGGGTGCATATGAAGGTTTGTTGCATAGGTAAACACGTGTCATGGGGGTTTGTTGCACATACTATTTCATTACCCAGGTATTAAGCCCAGTACATAATAGTTATCTTTTCTGCTCCTCCTCCTCCTCCCACCCTCCCACTTAAATAGACCCCAGTGTCTGTTGTTTCCTTCTTTTTTTTTTTTGGAGCGGGGAGGGGGTTGGTTTTCTTCAGATGGAGTCTCACTGTGTCGCCCAGGCTGAAGTGCAATGGTGTGATCTCGGCTCACTGCAAACTCCATCACCTGGTTCAAGTGATTCTCCTGCCTCAGCCTCCCATGTAGCTGGGATTACAGGTGTGTGCCACCATGCCTGGCTAATTTTTGTACTTTTTAGTAGAGATGGGATTTCACCATGTTGGCCAAGTTGGTCTCAAACGCCTGACCTCAAGTGATCCGCCCTCCTGAGCCTCCCAAAGTGCTGGGATTACAGGTGTGAGTCACCCCACCCAGCCTGTTTTCTTCTTTGTGTTCATAAGCTCTTATCATTTAGCTCCCCAGATTTATAAAGATGAGCTTTAACGCAAGAATTACACAAATAAATATTAAAAGTAACAAAAATAAGTACAGATGGATTCCTGACTTGGAAACATTCACGCAAAAGAATGGCTGACCTGAAATTCCAGAGAGATTAGAGTAAGCCAAGCATTTTCCTTTTGTTGTGCAGATAAGAAGGTAAAAAATATACAGTTGGCCCTCCATATCCGTGGGTGTCACATTGTGGATTCAACCAGCCACAGATAAAAAAAAATTTGAAAAAAAAAAAGAATGTATGCACTTGTATTGAACATGTACAAACTTTTCATTGTCATTAGTTCCTAAATAATGCAGCATAACAACTATTTACATAACTTGTACATTGTATTAGGTACTATAAATAATCCAGAGATAATTTAAAGTATACAGGAGGATGTGCATAGATTATATGCAAACACTACACCATTTTATATCAGCGACTTGAGCATCTGTGGATTTCGGTATCTGAAGGAGTATCCCCATGAATATCAAAGGACAACTATAATCTTAAAGGTAGGGAACTTCCTTCTGGGAGAGATTTTCAATTATGAGTTCAAAGCATGTGATCTATGGGCAATTGGGAATATTTGAATATTGGCTTTATGTTAGATGATGGCACTGTATCAACACTGAGTTTTCTGAGTGTGGTAACTGTTTTGTGTTTGCATAGGAGATTATTCTTGTACTTAAGCGGACCCATATTGAGATATTTATGGGTGAAGTGTCCTGATGTCAGCGGATTATCTTCAAGTAATTCAGCAAAAATAATGCTGAATTGGGGAGAGAGAGGATTTAACATTAAAGTGGGAAGATTTTAACAACTGATGAGTCAGAGTGACGCATATCTGGATGGTCACTGTAGTAATTCTCTTTCTCTCGTTTTGTATCCTTCCATTTCCCACTTCCCTTCCTTTGCTAGTGTTGTCATTTATTTTACTTTTATACATAATTCTCTCAATGTGCTAAACAGTCAATTATCTTCTTAAAAAATTTGCAAATGAGAAAAAAGTCTTTTGTAGTCACCCATACACATCTGCTCCTCAACTTACCATGGGGTAATGTCATGACGAACTCATCCTAAGTCAAAAAAGCATTTAAGGCACATTATTTACTGAACATCATAGCTTAGCTTAGCCTACTTTAAAAGTCCTCAGAATACTTACATTAGCTTACAGTTGGGCAAAATCATCTAACAGAAAGCCTATTTTATAATAAAATGTTGAATATCTCATGTAATTTATTGAACACTATACTTAAAGTGAAAAACAGAATGGTTTTATGGGTTCTTGAAGTGTGGTTTCTACTGAATGCCTATCACTTTTGCACCATTGTAAAGCTGAAAACAGTAAATTGAATCATCATAAATCAGGGACCATCTGCTTTTGCTAGTTGCAGCACTTTTCATTTTTTCATGTAGACCCAAGTTTTTGACATCACTTTCCTTTGCCAGAAGAACTTCCTTTAATAAAGAGCTAGGTAGGCCGGGTGCGGTGGCTCACGCCTGTAATCCCAGCATTTTGGGAGGCCGAGGCAGGTGGATCACAAGGTCAGGAGTTCAAGACCAGCCTGGCCAACATGGTGAAACCCCGTCTCTACTGAAAATACAAAAATTAGCTGGACATGGTAGAGAATTGCTTGAATCCAGGAGGCAGAGGTTGCAGTGAGCCGAGATCACGCCACTGCACTCCAGCCTGGGCACCAGAGCGAGACTCTGTTTCCAAAAAAACAAAAAACAAACCAAACAAAACAAAAACAACAATAAAAACCCAAAAAACTCCGGATTTCTTGCAGTTATCATACTTGTGATTCATTGTCTCAGATTGTGTTTGACTGAATGCATCCTTACTTTTGTCTTCATTTTTACAGAATATTTTCACTGGATATAGGTTGTCTTTTTTTTCCTTTAAGCACTTTAAAGTTGTTGTATTATTTTCTAGCTTGCCTAGTTTCTGGCAAAAAAAAAAAAAAAAAAATGTATTTGTTCTTACTTTTTATCCTCCACATACAATATCTTTATTTTCTGCCTTCTTTAAAATTTTTCCTTTTGTCACTGGTTTTCAAAAAATTATTTTGATGTGGTTTTCTTTGTGTTTATTCTATTTGTGATTCACTGTGCTTCCTGCACCTGTGGATTTATGCTGTGTATTAAATTTGTAAAAATTTTGCCATTGTTTCTTCAGATTTTTTTCAATCTCTCTTGCTCACCTTCCTCCTTTCTCCCCAACACTCTCTCTCTCATTCTCTTTTTCTTTCTTTTAAAAAATCTTTTCTTTTATCCAGAAACTATCTGGAGAGTTTATATTGCTATTTCTTCAGATTCACTGATTATTTCTTCTGCAGTGAATAAGCTATTGTTAATCTGATACAGTGATTTTTTTTATTTCTGATATTATACTTTTCACCTTTAAAGTTTTTACTTGAATTGTATTTGTGTCTTTACTTTCTCTGGCTCATTGTGTTCACGCTTTCCTTTAAGTCCTTGAATATATTTATAATTGTTTTAGGTTCTTGCCTGCTAGTTCCATCACCTGTCATTTGTGGGTGAGTTTCTATTGCCTGAATTTTTTTTCTTTTTCTTATGGGACACATTTTCCTCCCTCTTTATATGTTGGGTAATTTTTTTATTGGATGCTGAACATTGTAAATTGTATTTTGTTGAGGGCTGGATTTTGCTGTCTTCCTTTAAAGAGTTTTTGATAGTTTTTCTGGCACGCAGTTAAATTACTTTTAAACCAATCTTCATGTAGAATGTTGAAGTTTGTTTTCTTAATCTACTTATGGATCAGTGTGATGCTTTGGGGGCTTGTCTTTAAACTTCTTTATTTTAGAGCAAATTTTAGAGCTTGTTTTTAAACTTCTTTTTTTAGAGCAAACCCTTTGCTCTGGGTTAGTTTAGCTGCTCTACTGTGTGATCCCTGTGGTCTCTGTTGAATTCCCCAGTGTTCAGTGTGGACTCATTACTCCTGTTGGTCAGAGTCTCCCAGAACATCTTCCAGTCTTGTGGGAGCTCTGGGAATTACTCAGCCACCTGGTTGCTATTTGCTTTTTGCCTTCCCTTGTGGAGTTCCACATTACACAGACACAAGTTGGTATTCTGGAGCAGATGCAAGGGACCTTCTATGCATATTTCTCAATATTTTTCTCTGTATAGCAAATAAGGAATTTGGACTCAGTATATGTTAAAATGACTCTATGGACTAGTCAATGAAGGGAGTCACTACATATATCGGTTTCTATGAGACAATGTATTTTACATTTCAAACAATTGACTTTAAGATATAGCTAATTTGTACTCTGGATACTTCAAAAATATGACTTTGCTTTAATAATATAGTAAAAGAGAATAGATTTTAATCCTCTAGTATCTGTATCAGTTTTCTATTGTTACATAACAAATCATCTCAAAATTTAGTGGCTTAATTCAATAGTATCTTTCTAATAAAGTACAATAAGAGTACTATAAAATGTTTTTAACATGAAGACCAGTTCAAGAATTCCCTGTTCTATCAATCAAAATGATTTATAATTTCTAAATAGATTTTTAATTCAGCTAATGCAGGTAAACACTTTGCACCTTTTTTTTCTATTTCATCTTAGAAGTGATTTGTGTGTGTGTGTGTGTGTCTTTTCTCTGTAATCTCATCTTAGAGGTGAGGCAGCTAATTTGGGCTAAGATGCATTTTCTTATTAAGTAGCTTGAACATAATTGAATCTTTATGTAGTAGTTCAGATTTTTCATTGCTTCCATTCATTGTATATCTCTGAGGTTAAGATACAAAAAGTGCTCAAAATTGGGTTGGTTGGTTGTTGACTTTATGCTAGGTCATTATTTTTTTTCAACAAATATTTTTATTTTTATTTATTTTTAAATTATTTTTATCCTGGTTTCATGGGTAACAAATATTTTCAGACAAAAACAAAATCCTAGTGCCTTAAAACAGCACTACTGCTGTAGCTTATGATTCTGCTCCGAAGTCCTCATCTGGGACAGTCTCAGCTGACCTCTAATGGGCTCTTTCATGTGTGTGCAACCAGTTTGTGGCTTCACTGGGGGCTGGCTGGTTCAGCTAGCCTCACCCTTATTTCTGATGGTTGGCTCTGTTGATTGAGGATAATGGCAAGGGGTGACTTGGCCACACAGATCTCCTCATTCAGCTGCCTACTCTAGGCACATTCATATGGCAGCAAGATTGCAAGGGAAGCAAAGAGGTAAGTCCTAGGGTACAAGCATTTCTCAAGTTCTGTTTGCATTACATTTGCTAATGCTTTACTTGCCAGAGTAAGTCTCATGGCCAGCCCCGAATTAACGAGTGAAAAAATATACTTTGCTTCTTTATGGGAAAAGTATTGTGGACATTTTAATAATCTACCACAATGTCAACTTAAATTCAGATAGAAACTATAATAGAAGGTTAGAGAAAGAAAAAAAATCTGTGCAGGTTGGAGAAAGTTGGCCTCTTGGAAAAACAAGGGAAATTTTGGAATGGATCTCGGATTGCTAAACAGAGGGAAAGGAGTAAAAGGAGATGGAGGCCATCCTGGCTAACACGATGAAACCCCGTCTGTACTAAAAATACGAAAAGTTAGCCAGGCGTGGTAGCGGGCGCCTGTAGTCCCTGCTACTCTTGAGGCTGAGGCAGGAGAATGTCATGAATCCGGAAGGTGGAGCTTGCAGTGAGCCGAGATAGTGCCACTGCACTCCAGCCTGGGCGACAGAGTGAGACTCCGTCTCAGAAAAATAAAAATTAAAAAAAAACATTATAAGATAGAGGACTCGGCCTGAGCAAAAAGCTTGAACATAAGAATCATATGACCTTGGCCAAAGCGCTAATACTCTGCCCAGATACCCTTCTACACCTCCAGCTGCTGTACCTAGCCTCTGTTGAATGTAGGCTCTCCCTTACCTGCAAGACACCTAAATGTTCGTGTTACCCAGGATTTTATCTTTGTTCCTTTTTTATTCTTATTCCACACATTTGCCCTGGGGGATTTCATCCAATTTCATGGCGTCAACTCCCATCCATCCACTGATGATGTCCGTATCTACATATGTAGACCTGAACTGTGATCTCTAGAACCATATTTTTCAAAGAATTCTTAGACATCTCTGCCTATATAGCTGCCATATCTCAATGTGTTTAAAACTTAATTTATTTTCATGACCAGAGACCCTGATCTTTCTTTCTCCTATATTTCTGGTTTTTAGTGAATGGCTTTTCTTCCATCCATTTAGCTAAGCTGGAAAACTAACCTCATAGTCGTCTTTGATGGCTTCTTTCTCACTCACTACAAGTCCTGGTGATTCCATCTTCTACATGTGTCTTGTGTCCATCCCCTCCTCCATTCCTACCCCACTGCCTTGGTAGAGGACCCCATCGCCTCTTACCTGACCTCTTGCACCAGCCTCTTAGCTGGTCTCCCTCAAATGGTTTCACTTTCCTAGTTTCTTCCTAGTTCACTCCATCCAGGGTACTTTTTATAAAACCCAAGTTTGTTCATGTCACTCCTCTACTTAATAATGTAAGCTGAGTCCCTAGCGCTCACGAAACTAAGTCCAAACTCCTTAAAAGTGTGACTTACCAGGTGCTTAGAAATCCAGTAAATCTTTACTGATCATTCCCCTTCCTCATTTCCAAACTACCAGACTAAGTAATTTTTCTAAACCCCCATAATGCCTTGTACATATCTCCACTGATTCTTTTAGTCTTTGATATATATCATCTATGCATGACTTATATCTGACTTTACCAGAATCACCTTCTGCCACTTTGCCCCACCCCATCCCTCTCTTCTCCAACATCACTGAGCTTCTGATTATTTCCCACCAGCAATGCATGTCCTTTCACAAGCCTGGGCCTCGGCCCATGTTGTTTACTCTTCTTGGACTGTCCGCCTCTCTTCTTCATCTAGCAAATTCTTATGCATTAGTTAAGCCTGTCACCTCCCTGCTGATGACTTCCTTGAGTCAATCGGCAGAGTTAGTCATTTATTCTGTGTTCCTGTAGCCCTTTGCCCTTTCCTTGAGCAGTCACCACCGTTCACACTTTTGGCTGCCTCGCCTACTTTGAATACCTCCACTATGTTTGACAGATTTTAGCCACATGAATTCCATTTCTCTAAGGTAGAACCCCAGAAACCCAAATTTCCCTTGTAGCTAGGAAACAGTTAAATAACTTAGGCTCCTCTAATCAGATGTACCTGCAGGGAACTTTTTTGCTTGAAGTGAGCAATATATGCAGTGGTCATGGGAGTGAGGCAGGATATTAATCTTCCAGTAAGATGGATGTGAAGAGGCCTTTGATCCTTGGGGTGGCCAGTGGCAGAGCTGCTGGCATGTAGCTCATAGTGCTGAGAGATGGTAAGAGTGGTGTTTGTCAAAACAGCTACCTGGAGTGGTTGAGGATGCTTGGGCTTCAGAGCCTTGCTCTTCGGCTCTCTCGAATATTCTATGAGCCACCTAAAATCCCTTGGTAGGTTAATTTACTGCTTAAATAAGTCTGAGTGGATTCATTCTTGCAGTGACTAAAAAACAACGACTGACCCGCATTGGTTAGAACACTTACCAGGTTTTACTATTCATGTTTTCTTAAGTGTCTGTCTCTCTCACTAGATTAATCTCAGGTACTGTGTCTTATCCTTCTATGCAGAGTTCTACTTTCTTAACTCTTATAACAAATACATGTCGTGTGCCTACACTGTGCCATGCACTGTGCTAGTTATTGAGGACATAACTGAGAAAAAGAGACACGTAAAATTTTTCCTTATGAAGTGTACAATTTAAAAAATCTGTCTGTGACCAGGCATGGTGGCCCACACCTGTAATCCCAGTACTTTGGGAGGCTGAGGCAGGATGATCACTTGAGCCCAGGAGTTTGAGACCAACCTGGGCAACACAGTGAGATCCCATCTCTTAAAAAGAGAAAAAAAAAGATCTGTCTGAAACATCCTACGTATCCAACTGAGTGAGTACACCAATTCTTTTGATTATTTACTTCACTTACTGAGATTTGCGTCTGGAAAATATAAGGATAAATGAGAAATGTTGTTTAGTTTTTCTGAGGCTAATAGAAGATATAGAAATGTAAACCAGTTCGATGCAACCTGAAATGTGTGATAACAAAAATATGTTCCTAATTCCCTGGTGGCACAAAGGAGGGGTGGAGTGAGTAATTCTGCTTGGAAAAGCCAGGAATGAAAGACTAAGTTACTGAGTGTAGAAATATTTTTGACTGTGCATAAAGATTTCTTCTTGTCCCTTTTCCCCCTTTTGTTCTCTTTTCCTTCTTCCCTTTCCCTTTTCTTTACCATTTCTTACTGCTCCCTTTGCCCTTTAAGGTTCAATCCAAGGACCATCTATAGCAAATCATTACTGACCACTCCCCTTCCTTCCTTCCAAACTACCACACTAAGTTAATAACTTTTCTAAACTCCCCTAATACCTTGTACATACCTCCACTGATTGTTTTAGCCTTTGATGTGTATATACATATCAGATGATATATATATATCAGATGATATGTATCAGATGATTTTTTAAATATATATATATATATATATATATAATCCATGCATCTGTCATTGCCTCCTCCCCCAAGTCAGGGCCTGGCATGTAATTAGTACAGTACTCAATAAGTTGAATAACTGTTTCTTGAGGAAGTATAAATTAAAACTGCAATGTGATACCACCACATCCCCATCAGAATGGCCACAATGAAAAGGACTGTTAATATCAAGAGTTGATGAAGATATTGAAAAACTGGAAATTTCAAACATGCTAGAAAGAATATAAATTGGTACAACCATTTTGGGAAACATTTTTGGCAGAATTCACTAAAGCTGAACATATGCATATTATATTACCCAAAGATTGAACTGCTGGGTATAAGTATCCAACAGAAATGAATGTGTACATCTCAGAAGGTTCATATCAGTTTTATTCATAATAGCCTCAAACTGGAAACAACCTAACATCCATCCACAATAATGGATAAATGAATTGTGGCATATTCATATCATGGAACAGTATACAATAATTTTTTTAAATGGAAAACTGCTATGGGTCAGGTGCAGGGGCTCACTCCTATAATCTCAACATTTTGGGAGGCTGAGGCGGGCAAGTCACTTGAGCTCAGGAGTTCTAGACCAGCCTAGGCAACATGGGAAAACCCAGTCTCTACAAATGTACCCCCACAAAAAAAGGTAGCCTGGTGCTGTGGTGTGTGCCTGTAGTCCTAGCTGCTCAGGAGGCTGAGGTGGGAGGATCACTTGAGCTTGGGTGGTCAAGGCTGCAGTGAGTGCAGTGAGAGGTGATGGTAACACTGTGCTTCTACCTGAGTGACAGAGTGAGACCCTGTCTCAAACAAAACAAGACAAAAAACTGCTACAATATAAGCAACAATATAGATGATTTTAACCGACTGATATTGAGCAAAGCAAACCAGAAACAGAGTACATATTGTGATTTTCCACTAAAATGAAGTTCCAGAAAAGATCAAGTTAATCTCCAGCAAAAGAGGACGAAATAATGATTAACTTTTATAGGTGGAAGGGGTAATGTACTGGAGAGGACAGTAGGGAGATTTCTAAAGTTTTGAAAGTATTCTACATTTTTATAATCATATATATTTACTTCTTCTTCTTCTTCTTCTTCTTCTTATTATTATTATTATTATTATTATCATTTGAGACATAATCTTGTTATGTTGCCCAGGCTGGAGTGCAGTGGCACCATCTTGGCTCACTGCAACCTCTGCCTCCTGGGTTCAAGCGAATTTCATGTCTCAGCCTCCCAAGTACCTGGGATTACAGGTTTGCCTCTGCCACCACGCCCACCTAATTTCTTTTTGTATTTTTAGTAGAGAAGGGGTTTCACCATGTTGGCCAGGTTGATCTCGAACTCCTGACCTCAAGTGATCTGCCTGCCTCGGCTTCCCAAAGTGCTGGGATTACAGGCATGAGCCACCGCTCCCGGCCTATAATCATGTATTTAAAAGCCACATATAGAAGAATTTTCTAGGACAATGTCAACTCTCCATTAAAAAACTTTTTACACCCCAACCACATAAATATGTAAAAATTTGAGTTTTACCCTTATGATTTGTGCACTTTACTGTCTATAAATTACTTCTTGATAAGAATGTAAATAAAAACAAATAAAAATGAATGTTCTGTGAATGAGAGAATAAACGAATGAATGAGTTGTGTTTTCCAAGAGGAAAATACTTATTACCATGGAAGAGGATCTTGTATTGCACTGAATTTTTAAGTAGTACTTAGTTCTTGCACTTTTTTTGCTCTAATGATACCCAAAATAATTGTTCATTTACTTACTTTGCTTAAGTATTAATTTCCTTTGCTATTTAGCCACGACTGTGAAGTTAAGACAAGAAAGTCATCAACAGTAATGCAGATAATGTAAATACCTTGTGGGACTGGCATTTAATTTACTGCGAGGGATCTATTAGGCCCTTTGGGAATTGGGGAATATGCCTAATTCCCTTCTGGCGTTTTTAATTTTTTAAATCCTTTTGTGTTTTATGAGATGTGAGTACAAATTAATTATTCAGGCTCTTGAGAGAGGAGAGGAGTTGGCAGAGTTGCCACCCGTGTTCACGAACAGGAACAGAAGCCACCAGCACATGACATTGCCCGAGTCACCCAAAGATCAGAGTGGAAGAGTCCTAATTGCTGGGCGGCCCGCCCCCGGGATGTGCCTCTCCCATCCTTCTCCAGGCGGGGCTCGTGGCTAAGCAGCGACTCATCCTACCAGCCTGTCACAGGCCAAGAGCAGCCAACAACTCCGCAGGCGACAATGGCCGCTGCACCCCAGGCGCAGTCAAAGCCCGACCGGCTCTGGGTCCCAGCTTAGAGCCTGGGATGCAGTGTCGGGAGACGCGGTGCCCAGAGCATCCAGTAGGTGTCGCTG
>NW_012116821.1:10053949-10082061 GCF_000951035.1 Colobus angolensis palliatus | reverse complement strand
TGTGTTCTTCCACAGGGCCCGGGCGGCAGAGAGGTCCCCTCCTCCGCCCCACGAGCTCCAGCTGCAGTGCTGCTCGCGCTGCGCGTGGTGCTAGTTCTGCAACCCGCTGCCGTCCCCCGCATCCGCGACGAGGGGGCGGGGTCCCACGGCGCGCTGGGAAAGTCTGGCGAGCTGGCGCCCAGGTGTGTTCTTCCACAGGGCCCGGGCGGCAGAGAGGACCGCGTCCCGGCAGTCGGAGCGGGAGGAGGACAAGACGATGCCGCTGTCCCCGCCAGCCCAGGGCGACCCCGGGGAGCCCAGCCAGTGCAGGCCCCCTAAGAAGCACACCGCCTTCCACCTCTGGCGCTCCAAAAAGAAGCAGCAGCCGGCACCGCCTGACTGTGGGGTGTTCGTTCCGCACCCGCTCCCGGCGCTTGCCGACGAGGCCAGGTGAGCTCCTCGCCCGAGCCCTCCAGTCCCAGCTCCTTCTCCTCCTCCCGCTGCTCTGGCCCTTCGGCTCCTGACCCCACTTGGAGGAGGGGAAAGCCCCGGGGTCTGTTTCACTCTGCAGGTTTACCTGGGTCCAGAGGGGAGCGATCGTAGCCGCTGGTGGTGACCAAGTTCCTCGCGGCTTTTGGCTCAGACCAAGCACCGGCGAGAGGAACTTGTGCCCACTCATGTGGCCTTTAGTATGACTGCAAAGTCTTCATGCAGGAGCCTCCCGCATCAGCCTGCTAACCAGAGCGGCGGGGAGTGAGGGTTGTTACCGTCTGAAGCGATGGTGGGAACTCTTCTTTGGGGTTAGGCACTACTTTTGAGCTAGTGCCTTTATCGTAAAGCTCTTTATTGTGAGTATCTGTCAGATCTGTGCTCTTACAGATGTTATACCCCCATTCTCCTCGCAAGATGCGAAGGGAGGAGGAAGTGGCAGGAATGGTTACCCCCCATTTCATGGGTGAAGGGACTGAGACCAAAGGATAAATGGCTTCTCCCCATTGGAGCCAGTGGCAGAGCTAGGGAGCATCTAGTTATCCAAACTGTAGTTACCGTTGTACTTTTTAATTTTTATCACGGTTTTGAAGTGGTTTTATTGTGTATGTATAGTTATTCAACTATACCATCAGAGTTTATGCATTCGTTGAATAATAACCAATTTGAAGTAACAGTATTTACATGGCTCAGAGGTGTGAAATATTTATAGTGATGGACAATTGACAATGTCCAGTAAATCCTTCTACATGTGTTTCTAAAATACGCCCTATGAACAATGAGGGCCAGAATAAAATTGTGCAAGATTTGCATTTTAGACATATTTTTCATTTTATATCTTTTCTTTTATTTTCTTTTTCTTTGAGACGGAGTCTTGCTCTGTCGCCCAGGCTGGAGTGCAGTCGCATCTTGGCTCACTGCAAGCTCCGCCTTCCGGGTTCATGCCCTTCTCCTGCCTCAGCCTCCCCAGTAGCTGGGACTACAGGCGCCTGCCACCACGCCCGGCTAATTTTTTGTATTTTTAGTAGAAACGTGATTTCACCGTGTTAGCCAGGATGGTCTCCATCTCCTGACTTGGTGATCCGCCCGCCTCAGCCTCCCAAAGTGTTGGGATTACAGGCGTTAGTACCTCACCTACTACTTAAAAAAAAAAAAAAAAAAAAAAAGTCAATTTTACAATCTATTTTCATTCACTTATTGTATTGAGTACCTTAGCTAAGTGCCATGTGCTGCGATATAAAAAACAATGAGAGACAGTAATAATTCTGTCATCAAAGAATTCTTAGTCTCTTGTGGATACCAAAAAGTGCAATGATAGATGCCAGCACAGAGGAGGGGATCACAGAGGCTTCCTGGAGGAGGATAGGTGAAGTGGCTTAGGCAGAAACAGGGAGGAGCAGCGAGTTCCAGGCAGAACTGTGCACATCACCAGCACTTAGAAGAGCGTGGCACTTCCTGAGAAGCGCAAGTGGTTGAAGCGGGAGGTCTAGGTGTGAGGGGGTAAGGGTAGGAAAGCTAAGAGAGAAGTTTTATTTTTCTCTCATATTTTATCATCCACATTGGTAATCAGTTGTAGTAGAAATATATTACCTATGCAAACACTTACTGTGCCTATTTATAGATTATACTTTCTAACAAAATACACTACTTAATAATAATGTACACAGCATTGAAGTTATTTTCTATTACCTCAGTAAATATTTTAAACATTTCCATCGTAGTTTTCCTTTTAAGATCTAGTCTCATGATTTACTGCTTATCAAAACATAATAATATACAGCTATAGGTAATGTATTCAAATGTAAATACATTTTAGTCTACAATTTAAAATAGGAGATTTACTTCTCTCCTTGAGTTTTTGTATTTTAGTGCAGTCTTGAAACACCTCATTTTTTCCTTCAGAACCCTGATGAACTTTGTATTAATAAATGTTCTGAAAAACTAAAGGTACTGGTCTGTCTTTGGGATGTTTTTCTAGTTAGATCATCTTTATAAATATTTCATTTACTTCTAAGAGAGTGTACTTCTTTCTGGTTTAAAGAGAGTGGCAAAAGCACCCTTAGATTTCTAGCCAGTCTTTGCCCAGTGCAGCTCTCTTGAGCCTCCTGACTATATCGGTTCATTTCTGTCCAGTACTTTGAAGTGATGGAATTTGGCTAGAATGTGCAGCACTCACTGTGGTTTTTGTCTCTAAATAAGGAGGAGACAGTCAGGTAACCACCCCTATTTGCTTATTTGATTAATATTATGGGTGCTTAGGTCAGATAGAAATGAATTTATCTAATTATTGAATTAATAACTCAAGTTATTTCACCTCTTAAAATCTCACTTTCCTCATCTGTAATATGGAGACAATAGGATGCTGACTCTGTAGGGTTGTCATGAATATTAAAGGAAAGTTTATGTTATTAAGCGCAGAAACTTTAACACATTTCTGAGCATAAAGTAGAAACTCAGTAAATGCAAAAGCATCCTCGTCATCGTCATCATCATCATCATCATTATCATCATCATCAAAGCAAAGGTCTAATGGAAGAAATGGAAAAAATAGATTTGGATAGGGGAAAAACCAACTCTAGGAAGAGCTTCTTTTCCTCAAAAAGTTTACCAGTCCAGCTGGGCGCGGTGGCTCATGCCTCTAATCCCAATACTTTGGGAGGCCAAGGCAGGCGGATCACCTGAGGTCAGGAGTTCGAGACCAGCTTGGCCAACATAGTGAAACCTCATCTTTACTAAGAATACAAAAAAATTAGCCGGACATGGTGGCTCATGCCTGTAATCCCAGCTACTCAGAGGCTGAGGCAGGAGAATCCCTTGAACCCTTGAAGGTTGTGGTGAGCCGAGATCACACCATTGTACCCCAACCTGGGCAACAAGAGTGAAACGCCATATAAAAAAAAGAAAGAAAGAAAGAAAGAGAGAGAGAGAGAGAGAGAGAGAGAGAGAAAGAAAGAAAGAAAAGCTTGCCAGTCCAAAGATTATTTAAAGTTTATTAAAGTCAGATTTTTGTATTCTGCAAATGTTTGTGGCTTTTGATATAGACATTCTAATCAATTATTTCCTTATATAAAATAATTTGAACATGGCTACTTCTCTTTCCAAAATTTACTCTTAAAGTTTTTTTTTTCCAGCTTGGTTTTGGTAAACATGGTCATATGATGTTATTTTTCACAAAGATAGAGTTGCTGCCCTCCTGAGTCAGCCCCATCCCCTGTCTAGTTCATAATTCTCTTGCCATTAGAGGGTCTAGTGGTGTGGTGGAAAGAGCATGGCCAGCTGTAGCCAGGCCACTTAGCAGCCACTAGTGGCACTGTCATTTACCACATTTTAAATTATACTCTGTCTTGTGAATAATGGGTTCAGAATGTGGATTCTCTACTTGGATTTAAATTCTTGTTCTTCTGTTAATACTTACCATGACACCGAATCCTATCATCCTAGCAAAGTTATTAACATTTTTGTGCCACAATTTTCTCATTCACAAAATGGCAGTCATAAGATTTGTTATAAAAATAAATGAGTTAATGCATTTCAAGTGCTCAGAACAGTGGCTGAAACATAGTGAGTGCTCAATCAATGGGCGTTGTTTCTCTTTTTCTTACTAGTATCTTGCCTATGCCTCCTTTTGAGTAGGAATTTTGTGTGTTTTTCTGCTATGTAATGAAAGTGGTCCCTTCTTTTTTATTTTCTCTATTCAAGCCACTTTGTGTTATTTTGTTTTTTTAAATATTAAAAATATTTAGAAATTAAAACATAAAAAGGCCTGATGGGGTGACTCACACCTGTAATCCCAGCACTTTAGGAGGTGGAGGCAGGTGGATCATCTGAGGTCAGGAGTTCGAGACCAGCCTGGCCAACATGGTGAAACCTGTTTCTACTAAAAATACAAAAAATTAGCCAGGGGTGGTGGTGGACACCTGTAATCACAGCTACTTGGGAGGCTGAGGCAGGAAAATCCCTTGAACCTGGGAGGTGGAGGTTGCAGTGAGCCGAGATTGTGCCATTGCACTCCAGACTGGGTGACAGAGCGAGACTCTGTCTCAAAAAAGCAAAACGAAACCAAAAAAAAACATAAATAGAGACAGGGTCTTGCTATGTTGCCCAGGCTGGTCTCAAACTCCTAGGCTCAAGCAATCCTCCCGCCTTGGCCTCCCAAAGTGCTAGGATTACAGGTGTGAGCCACCTCACATGGCCACACTTTTTGTTATTTTGATTAGAAGTGGGTTCTGAGCTAAAGGTCAAAAGCAGTGAATTATTTCCATTGAGTTCTTTGTTTAGGAAACTATATATGTTTTAAAAAGCAGTGAATTAAAAATCATCACAGTTGAACTGAATTGAACCCCACATCTAGAAGCAAACATTAATGCTCTCTGCAGGAGAGCCAAATTCAAGCAACGGATGGACCTCATAATCCTGTGAAAATCAGCCCACCTTGCTTCAGTTGGAGGAAAAGTGTAGCCAGTGTCAAGGGCAGAGCAGCCTCATTAGGCAGGCAGAGATCTACCTCTGAGTGAAGGCCAGCAGGCTCAAGTTTCAGAACTATAGACAATCCCTTAGTTTTTCTGTACTCAGTGGACCTTTCCTTTCTATGAAGAGAAAACAACTAACTCCCCGTTTCTATCACTAGAATGTTGTAAGGATAAACTATTGTTGTTTGAAGGTTTTTTCTTTTTCTTCAGAAAAATAACAATCATTTAAAATGTTATTTGAAAGCATTCTGGAACTGTGTTGAGTGTTAGTCTTCATAACTTAAAATTGATTCTTGTTTCCAGTCTTTTGTGGCTGGCTTGGTGCTTGGAACTCTAAACAGGTTTAATTATTTTCTAGCATAAAAATCATAGCCAGGTAAGTCTATTTTTGTTTTATATAATGTTAGATTTAAACTGGTTAGTACTGAGTTTTCCTTCTTGTTTTCCTTATACTAAAGGAAAGAGTTTTAATTTTTAGGTTTATTTTATTTCACCAGTGTAAACCAGGAATTTAAAAGTAAGTCTGCCACTTACTAGCTGTGAGCTTCCTGGGAAGTTATTTTACCCTGCTAACTTCTGTTTTATGATCTGTGACCTACCTCTTAACATTGTTTTTGAGACTTATATTTTTAAGAAAATGACTAGCCTAGTGCCTGGCAGATAACAGAAGCTCAGTAAATAGTGCCTCTGAAAGCATGCCACAGTCAAAGGCTAGTAGACTTTGGTGTTAGGTAGACTTAGTTTCAAATCTGCCTCTGCCATTGGGATAGATTTTTAACCTCTTTAAGTCTCAGTTTCTTCACCTGTAAAATGGAGGCAATTACACTTCTCTTATGGAGCTCTAGGAGGATTGAATGTTAGCTATGTAAAGCACTCAGCACAGGGCTTGGCTCAAAGCAAGTGCTGGGTAGAGGAAAGGTGGTGGTCAGCAGCAGGGGCTATAGTGGCAGTGATAGTTGTAATTATTGTTGTCTTTATAGTAATGGTAGTAGTATTAATACATGCATTGTTACTTTGTGAGTGGAGTAAAAACTTCAGAAGCCCAGAAGTTGTAACCAGGTCTGTCAAGTTTTGAAGTACCTTGGAGTATTTGGATGTTCATGTTGGTCTCTAAAAGGGAGACCCCTCATGCACTCTCAGTGCTTTAAAAGTCTTAACACATCTCACTGAGGAAGCCAAGGCTAAACTTTATACTTGACATTACAGGAGTTTTTCTCGAAGTGATTTAGGGGTCTGAGTTTAGCATAGGGTAATCATTTGCCACTTATCTCTGTCATTGTATTACTTTATCCACCCTCTATTTCTACACTTTCCATCATAATCTATTCTCCATAATCAAGTGGCGGTGACATAAACCCTTTTGGGGACCTTTAGTAAGACCTTTGAAACTTGAGTTCACTTCTTTTTTCTTCTTTAGCTTTTTTTAAAAAAAATTTCGGGCTGGGCGTGGTGGCTCACACCTGTAATCCCAGCACTTTGGGAGGCTAAAGTGGGTGGATCACAAAGTCAGGAGATCAAGACAAGCCTGGCCAACATGGTGAAACCCTGTCTCTACTAAAAATATAAAAATTAGCCGGGCATGGTGGCGCATGCCTGTAATCCCAGCTACTTGGGAGGTTGAGGCAGGAGAATTGCTTGAACCAGGGAGTCGGAGGTTGCAGTGAGCCAAGATTGCACCACTGTACTCCAGCCTGGGCAACAGAGCCAGATTCTGTCTAAAAAAAAAAAAAAAACAAAACTCAAATATATATCTACTCCCTTTCTTATTAGTAGTTTCGTCAGAATATATGGCTTTTGATTATAAATGTTATTTGCAGGTCAGGCATAGTGGTTCACGCCTGTAATCACAGCACTGTGGGATGCTGAGACAGGAGGACTGCTTGAGCCTAGGAGTTCAAGACAGCCTGGGCAACAAAGTCAGACCTTGCTTATACAAAAAAAAAATTTAAAAAAATTAGCCAAGTGTGGTGACACACATCTGTAGTCTCAGCTACTGGGGAGGCTGAAGCGGGAGGATCACTTGAGCCCCGGAGTTGGAGTCTGCAGTAAGTTACGATCATTCTACTGCACTCTAGCCTGGGTGACAGAGTGAGATCTTGTCTCTAAAATAATCATAATAATACATAAGTAAATCTTTTTTGTAAGCTGAGATGGTCAGTTGCTGCTGTAGTATTTGTCCGCAATTAAAACAATGTAGTGAACATATTAGATGTTGAAATAGTTTCCAATTCCTAATAGTCATTCAAAATACACATCCTACTATGAACATTAAAAATACATATCTGGGCCAGGCATGGTGGCTTACACCTGTAATCCCAGCACTTTGGGAGGTGGAGACAGGTGGATCACTTACTTGAGGCCAGGAGTTTGAGAGCAATCTGGTCAACATAGCGAGATCCCATCTCTTAAAAAGATACACACAGACACACACACACACACACACACACACATCTGTCTTAAAGTTTGAGTTCAGCTAAGGGCTCAGTTATGTTTCAGGAATGTCCATGCAGAAGAAAAGTGATTTATGTATTCAAAATCTGTGTCTGGTCAACATGAGAAGATCATTTGAAGCTTGAATGGTGTGTTCTTCTGTCTACCTTGAAAAACTTGTCCCAAAGTGAGTTTTCAAGGTATAGGATGTATGACTGTCTAATGCTTGTGAGGAGCTTGGCAAGAACGACCAGCAAATTGCTTACGAGTCTCATTAGCTCATTTACAGTTCCCTTAAAACATAGCTGCATTGGGCTAACCCAAATGCCTCATCAACGTACCTGTACAGATTCAAATATATGAGAAGTCTTCCCTCTAGAGAGCAAGCGCTTGCTTAATGCTGCCTTTACAGCACTGTGCATCTTCTGGATGGGTCTGTTCAGTGGAAGAGAAGCAATGACCCCTCATAACAGTGACCTAGATTGAGTTGCTAATTATTCAGCCAGTATACAGTGTACACTATAGTGTGGTTACTGAGATACTAAATAGTTTAAGAGTTTCTGCCATAATTAGTACCTCACCTA
Organism: Colobus angolensis palliatus; assembly: GCF_000951035.1. Taxonomy (NCBI): domain Eukaryota; kingdom Metazoa; phylum Chordata; class Mammalia; order Primates; family Cercopithecidae; genus Colobus; species Colobus angolensis. The sequence continues at coordinate 10,074,110 of NW_012116821.1, read as the reverse complement.
CTACTTAAAAAAAAAAACATAACTTAATTCATGTTTTCAAACAAAATTGAAAGCTTGAAGGAACCATATTTATAACAACAAAATGTCACTTAAAGTGACGGAACCTATCAATATATTGTTACCTATGGAAGAACTCCCTTTACAGAGCTTGAAGTAATGCTAGTACTGTGACACATAATATATTTTATTCATGATTTGTCATTTAAATGTGTTCAGAATGCTGATGGATTCATAAATATCTCATGAAAGCACGAATTTTGACAAAGTACCAGGGGGCCCAAGGACATACAAATGAGGCAGAGAATCAGAGTACCAGGGGTGTCCATTTGCAGTGTCCCCAACCTCTCTCACTGGCATGTTATAGACAAGTAAAGGTTGCACCCGTAGCTAACACACACACAAAAAGAAACACAATGAACAAGTGCCTTTTGTTTGTTACGTTCTCACAAATGGCAATTAAATGAGTAAAAGTAGGTTGGTGTTAAGCTTGGCAAAAGATACTGTGGGGAAGAAAGTTGGCTTCTGGTTGTGTTTATTTTTTGTGCCTTTTCAAGCTAGCAACCCTAACTGAGTCTCAGTCATGAGAATTTAGGGTTATTCCAAAGGTAGTATCGACAGCTCAAATAAAAGATTTGGTCAACAGTTACATAAAGTCACCATGCACAGTACATCTCTTAATTTTTTTCAAATTTGTTTATAAGTAGTAGCATAAGCTCATGATAGTCTTTGGATTCCTTTTTTAATCTTTTGATTAGGATCAAGGGTCAAAATAATATGTGCTGCATATAAGATAAGAAAATAGAGGAAGCATGTGCTTTATAATAACTTCAGACCATGTTTGTGAAAACATTGTTTTCCATCAAGATTTGAATTGAGAGATGCAGTTTATTCAATGTGCACTATGTATCAGACACTGTTCTAAGTGCTTTACAAATATTAACCCACAACAGTTAATTCATAACTTTCCTCAGAGGTAGGCACAGTTATTAGTCCCATCCTGAGGAAAAATGAGGCACAGAGGGGTATGATTATTTGGTCAAAGTCACAGAGCTCATAAGAGTGAGGCTGGGATTCCCCAACTGGTGGTCTTGAGTCTTTATGGTTAATCACTGCAGGTTAATCACTGCATGTTAATCACTGTGGTTAATGCTGCTTTCTTTATATTCTTATATGAGTTCATTTAGCCTCCAGATCTCACAAGTAGAAATTAAAATACAGATGGGAAATCAAATTAAGTTTTTGTACTAGACAATTTCTATGTTAAGTAGTGGAGATAAAATATATTAATTAATAGAAATATAAGTTCATCAGAATCTTAGAAGAAAAAAGATTTTAAAACAGAAATTCAAAAGTACATGTTATCAATGAAAGTATCATGTCTAGATTCTGAGTTTGGGGCTTCTGCCCAAGCTGTGTCAGAAAAAGGCATTACCAAGGGGTGGATCTAGTTCGTACCCCTTCTTCTGCGCTGGCACAGGCAGTAGAATGCAAGGTCAGAGATAAGTGGTAGATGGGGGGCCCTCTAGTTGCTGCCCATGCTAAATAGGGATGGCAGAATTTCTCAAGTAGTTGCTTTACCAGTTGCTGCAGAGAGCTGCTCCTGGCTGCTCTCACTTTAGACCTCTAGAATCCCTGCTACTTGAATCCATTGGTTTTACCTCCTGACTTATTCTTGAGGATTCCCTGGCAATGAATACAGGTTCCACCTTACATTGACACTTCAAGGATTTCAAACCGTTGTGGATACTTTATCCCACTTGAAGTTTATAAGGGTTGTGTGAGATAAGCCCATACCGCCATTCTGAGGATAAGGAAACTGAAGTTCATGGAAGGTAATGCAGGTGGAGGAAGTAGGACTAAAACTCAGATTTTCTGACTTTTTCTTAGCTGTCTTTTTGGGTTTTCTTGCATTACGTACTACACCTCTACTCCTGGCCTGTACCCACCTTTGACAGGAACCCAACTGACTCATCGAACTTCCTGATGACTATTCTCCTGGAAATCTTCCCTTAGTTTCATAAACCAAACAACGATGAGACTGTCTGATCCCTAGGTTGAGTTACTAGTTATTCAGCCGGCACCTATAGTCTGGTTATTGACATACTGGACAATTTCTGGGTTTCTACTATAATCAGTACCTCACCTACTACCTAAAAAAGCCAACAAAAATAAAAATAACTCAATTCATGATTTTTTAAAAAGTTAAAGCTTGCATAAGCCATATTTTATAACAACAAAATGTCACTTAAAGTGATACAGCCTATCAGTATGACATTGTATCTATGCAAGAACTCCCTTTACAAGGCTTGAAGTGATGCTGGTACTGTAACACATAATATAATTTAGTCATAATTTGTCACTTAAATGTTTTCATAATACTGAAGGATTCATAAATATCTCATGAAAGCACAGCTTGACTATTTTTGCATCTGCTGTTAGGAAAAGGTATGATAGTTGAAGCAACTGTTGACATTCACACTGAAATTCAGTGTCTCTTTTATCATACATGTCATTACAAACCTAAGAACTGGCCTTTTCAAGCCTGGGCAGAGGAGGCTCAGCCAGGCCTTGACAGCCACTCTTGGCTCTGCTGCCTTGCTTCCTTCCCCACTATTGGCTTCCTTCCCCACTATTTAGCTCCCATGAACTAAGTGATTATTATCAGCAAAACAAGAAAATGTAGTTACTACAAGGGTGGGATTACAGAACTACTCTCTTTTGTATTGGCTATCCAAAACAATTTTGTCTGGAGTGGACTCAATTATCAATCAGGAGTCCTACGTTGGAACATACTTAGGGTTTGAAACAAGAGCACTTGTATTCCTGTGTATCAGTAAACATGTTTAAACAAGCTTGTCTAAAACTAGATTTTGGATTTCTTTCAAGATAAAAGCGAAGTAGGACTGAATGTCTGGCATTTGCTCAAATGTTTTGACCTTTACTAATTTGCATTTTGTGATTGTTGTAATCTTGCCCTGTAAAAGGTTTCAAGTACTTTGACCTAGAAGTCTTAGTAGCTAGGTGCATTGCTGGCACTTACTTGTATCCTTTCCTGTTGTTTCACTTTTATTAAAAGCTTTTTTGTATGCCCATAAGGAAACAACCAGTCACAGCAGCTGATAACTGTTGATGATGTAGAGAGGCGATGTCTTCATCATCATGCAGTTTCTTCCTACAGAGACGCTCCTCAGGAATTCATGCCTCAGCTTTCTCACTTACTGCAGAATTTCTGGTTGCCTTTCTGTGTATAAGCATACATTGGCTACAATTCCACTAATTTACAAAGCCAGCAGAAGTTAAACAAAGAGGAGCACCAATTTATATCTTAATGCCACTCCATAACTGATCAACAAAGAACAAAAGTGTAAGTTGGTGCAAAAGTAATTGAGGTTTTTGTCATTACTTTGTTTTTGTTATTACTTTTTGTTTTTTAGATAGGGTCTCCAGTTGCTCAGGCTGGAGCTCAATGGCACAATCTCAAGTCACTGTAGCCTTGACTCCCTGGGCTCAGGTGATCCTCCCACCTCAGCCTCCTGAGTAGCTGGGACTATAGGCACATGCCATCGTGCCTGGCTAATTTTTGTATTTTTAGTAGAGATGGGATTTGGCCATGTTGGCCAGGCTGCTCTCAAACTCCTGACCTCAGGTGATACACCCACCTACCTTGGCCTCCCAAAATTCTGGGATTACAGGCATGAGCCACCATGCCTGGCCTTTTGTCATTACTTTTAATGGCAAAAACTGCAATTACTTTTGCACCAACCTACTAACAACAGTTGGGTTTGGGCATGTTTACTGAGAAAAATGGATGTGGCGTGTGGGAATGAAGGAAAAGGATTATTTTTGGCCAGATAATTCTCAATCTCTCCTATAAACTAAATAAGCATAAGGAACTTTTGTCAAGTATATATAAGACAAGGGACATGAACAATTCCTTATTATGTGACAGTTGCTTTCGTATCAGTGTATCTCATTTAATCTTCATAGTAACTGTGCCAAATAGGTATTTCTACCTTCATGTTTATAACTGAGAAGACAAAACCTGAAAGTAGTATTTTAGCTAATAAATGACAGAGCAGTATTTGAAATACTTCTTTCTGTCTCTAAACCTTAAAATATTTTCACCACACCATGAAAAAACTAAAGCTCATTGAATGAGTAGTTGGTAGAGGGTGTGTGTGTACAGGGGAGGTAACTAGCTGATGAATAAAGCTTCCCGTAGAAATGTAGGTGCCCATTTACTCTCAGAGCTATCTTCCTGAGCAGGGAAGCATTTCCTCCTTTTGATTACATGCACCCAACCTGGTCCCATTGTTCAGAAGGGTATCCAGGAACAAAGAATTCATATGCCTTATAAAGTTAATGGTGCATTCTTGTCTTCCTGGGAACCCCTGACTTGAAATGATCTGTGACTCAGTTCCTGAAGTGTTAACTAAACCTGTTGCACCTGATTTCCAATCTAGCCACAAGGTCTTAGTACCTGCTACTGGGATGATTCACTGAGTGTATAAAGGAACTAAGGTGACAAATGTTGAGGATTTTTCACCCTGCGTAAAGGTCACAACCCCAAAAGAGGAAAGAAAATGTTGGTGACCCAAACTTCAAATTCATAGGTGATACTGTTGGCATGAAAGATGTAGATCTAGAGACTTGATGTAAAAGGATTATGAAAACCTTGTAAATAATCTTTGTCTTTATAAGAACTAGTAAAGTTGTCTTTAGTGCCCCTTTCTCCCAAAACTGAGTTTTATTTTGATTTTTATGTATGTTAGAGAGTTTTAAAATTATGTTTGAGAATGTTCATTAGTTTCTATGAATATTATTGTATACGCAGAGCTAACTTCTCTGTCAGTAGGTCATAGAAAAGAGTAACTTTCTGTTTCCATTTTACTAGACTGGACATTTATATGCTCTGGTATTTAGATTACATGTTGTTGCCTTAAAGCCTAAATGATTATAGTCATTAATACTGTTCATTTTCCAAAGTACAACTGGAAATTTGCTACTTTATCTTAAACCGCACTCTTTTATTATAGACTTTCTCTGATTTTAGAAACAATTACTCAGTGATAATGGTAATTGAAGCAGAAGGTTTGCTTCTTTTATGTGTGGCTGTACCGGAGCAGATGTTACTTCTCTCCAAAGTGGTCTTGATGTGTGGTTTTCAGTGACTGTGTTTGTCACACGCAGAAAGGTAAGTAAGTGTGACATTGAAACTGCACTAGTATAATTCATTTATTAAGCAAACATTTATAGACATCTGCTATATGTGAGGCCCTGGAGTGTGGGCTGGCAAACCAGTTCAAGTTCTATGGTTGGCAAATTGAGTCTCACTTCCTGATCTTCTAGAGAAGCCATAATATTCACCATTAAAATGATAAAAAGTTGCTACACTTACCGCTATCATAAAGAAGAGAAAATATTCAAATATACATAAGACAGCCTGGCACGGTGGCTCATGCCTGTAATCCCAGCACAATAGGAGGCTAAGGTGGAAGGATTGCTTGAAGCCAGGAGTTCGAGACCAGGCTGGCCAACATAGGAAGACTATGTCTCTTAAAAAAAATAAAAAAATTAACTGGGCAGGGTGGCATGCACCTGTAGTCCCAGCTACTTGGGAGGCTGAGGTGGGAGGGTTGCTTGAGGCCAAGAGTTCAAGGCTGCAGTGAGCTGTAATCGTGCCACTGCACTCCAGCCTGGGCAACAGAGTAAGACGTCTTGCTAAAAACAAACAAATATGCTCAAGACAGAGGCTGAGCGATAAAAGAACTTAACCCCCACAGAGGGTGAAGAATTTATATTTCTTGAGTGTAACTGTTACTGCTAAAGGAATTCCAGAGAACACTTGATGATGTTAGTGTATAGAAATTCTCTAAATGGATGGTTCCATTTATATCTATGATCTAAAGATATACATATAGATATATATGTTTGTATATATAGACACATTCATACATATATACACATACATACATTCTAGCACTAAGTTCTTTACTGATATAAGTACTCAGTGCTAGACTACCTACTTAGTAAATTAAACATGTACTTACAACATCAGCAAAGCAGGAATAAGAGAGAAAAAAAAAAGCCAAAATACACCTGAACGTTCTGTGTTATTTTCAGATACTAAATTTTGTTGTAGGGTTTAGAATTGATTTTATTTTGAATGACATATTGAGGTGGGGGAGGCATAACCTTTTTGATGATTAATGTTTCTAAAGATAATGATACAGACCTCTGTATATACCTTGTTTAAAGAGCATTGTGGCCAGGCATGGTGGCTTATGCGTATAATCACAACAGCTTGGCAAGGCTGAGGCGGGAGGATCACTTGAGGCTAAAATTTGAGACCAGCCTAGACAACATAGTAAGACCCTGTCTCCATAAAAAACATTTTGAAATTAGACATGTGTGGTGGCATGTGCCTGTAGTCCCAACTACTCGGAAGGCTGAGGCAGGAGGATTGCTTGAGCCCAGGAGTTCAAAGCTGCAGTGAGCTGTGATTAAGCCACTGCCCTCCGGCCTGGAAGGCAGAGTGAGGCCCTGTCTTTAAGTAAATAAGTAAGTAAGTAAATAAATAAATAAATAGAAGAGAGCATTGGCGGGGGTTAGGGTGGAGGTGGGAGAAAAAGTATGATGTGAACTGTGGAAGGTAATAGAGAAATATGCCCCATTTATTCTTGTGTTCATCTCATGAGTCAGATTCCAGGCCCAAAGGTACCACTTTATCTTCCTTAAAGAGGCTCGATTGGTTAGCATTACTTGTTAAATGTCCTATCCAGTTCTGTGGAAGTGGTCAGATCGGTGAACATCTCCAGTAACTGTTCTTTTATGGTTTGAGACTCCAGTTTTATTTTTTGATACATTTATTTTTTGATACACTTGGCTTAGCTACTTTGGAGACTTCACCATATTGAGTAGTTCCCCTTCACTCATGGGGGTGTATATACCAAGACTCCCTGTGGATTTCTGAAACTGTTGATAGCACTGAACCCTCTATGTATGTTTTTTCCTACATACACGTACCTATGATAAAGCTAAATTTATGAATTAGGCACAGTAAGAGATTAACAACAGTAAGTAATAAGATAGAACAATTATAACAATATACTATGATAAAAGTTGCATAAATATGTTATTTCTCTCTCTCTGTGTCAAAATATCTTATTGTATGTAAGATTTTTGGACCTCGGTTGACTGTGAATGACTGAAACTATACAGAAGGGAGGACTGCTATAGTTATAATAATTCACAATCTCACTATCTATGAATTACACTATTAACATTGTGTTCCTGTTTGGTACGTATTTTCATATAGCTTAGCAGTAAAGATGAAATTATAGAGCGAGTAATTTAGATGGCGTTTGTATCTTGTTTTTCATTTCACATTTTATCATAAGCCTCTCCCTACTTCATTAAAACATGCGAAATAATTTCCTTACTCATTCCCCTCTGTGTAAAACCTTTATCCACATCTTGAACCTCAGACTCTGGATATTCTCTATTTGTTTTTCCAGACCCACTCTCCACCCTCCTCTGTGCTCAGAGGCTGTGTTTAATGACTACATGAACCTAGCTCTTTGTCCTCTGGCTTCTGTAATGGTTAGGTTCTGCCAATGGGAAGCTCTGGAGGAGAGGGCAGGCGTGGGAGGTCAGGCTGAAGTTAGGTAGTGGTTTTGTTACTTTGCAGAAGGCCACAGCTTCTGATGGGTTGACCTCTTCTCAGATCTAGCTCAGATCTTGCCAGTTCCAGGACTCATTCCCTCCCCTTGTCTTTATGCTTAGGGGTAGTAGTGGCTTCCTGCCATTGGGAGCCCTGGTCTGCTTACCATTCCTTACTGCTTTTCCCTTACCTGTCCATATCTTGTAACTAGTCAGTTAATTTAAACACTTCTCAATTATCTCTTTGTGTGTACCATCGGTCGTCTGCTGAGAACCTGGCTGACATCTGAATCCAAGTGGTACGCTCTTTATGTTTTAGGTTTGGGGCTTTGTACCGCAGAAGGATAAAAGACAGTTCAGGATTAGGTAAAAGAGTTAAATTAGTTCAGGTCTGAGCTGGTGTTAGTGAAAAATGGCATAGACTAAATTAAATTACACTTAAGAGATACAAGCAAATTGTTTCTGGAACAGGGAAAAAGGAGCAATCAATTCTTGCAAGCACTGTATTGAACACCTGCACTTAAAAGGCAAGCAGGATACCTTCCCTGCCAAATGTTTCCAGTTCTCTTGTTTTATTTGGATAATATTAGTTCAATTGTTTCATTTTCCTTTTCATCTTGGGCTTTCATGACTAATTCACTTCTGCTTTTCCTCCTGGTTTCTGGGCAGTTTGCATATCCGTACATACAGTCCTCTATCTCCACTTGGATAGTCCTTCTTCATCCATGTGTTGCCCCCTTGTAGAAAGCACCCTCAGGGTTTTGTGAACTCAATGGATACCACGTTTTTGGCATACTCCCTTATATGAACAATAACCCTTTTCTTCCTTAAAGGAGACAAAAAGCATGTAGCAAAAAGCTAACTTCATTCCGTTTTGCTTCAGCTCTAGATCTGAGTCATGACTTTTAAAAACAAATGCCAAAGCAGTCATCAGACTTACTAGGGGTTGTTAATACTTCACAGGTCTTTTAAATTCAATAAATGTAATGGAAGAATGTCAGTGTTTTCTGTGATTACCAAGTTATCACTGACAGAATCTCTGACTGAGAGAATATTAAGGCTTATTCCATGACTCACTGTGTTACTCATAAGTCCTAGTAGTATATATATATATATTTTTTTCATTTGCAGTCTGTCCAATATTTAAATAAATTTTATCTATTTTAACCTATTTTTAAATATGTCTTTGTTGATCAGATATTCACATTATATTTCATGCTCTTAGAAATGTGAATTACTCTTAGTGTATCCTACCACAGGTATAAATAAGTATAATTTACTTAAAATTCAGTATCTGAAATTTCCATCATTTACCAATGACCACTGATGGCAGAAAAGACAAAAACAAAAATTTACTGGTATAGAAATGAGAGGACTTGGGTTTTAATTTTAGATTTCTCAGTTACAAATTAGGTGACTTTGAGCAAATTACCTAAATTCTTTGTGCTTCAGGGTATTTTTCCATGAAACAGGGATGATACCAATCTCTCTGCTCCCTAACCAGCCTGTTGAGTGGCTCCCTTGAAGCCATGTGTGAGAGCATGGTGAGGAGTGGGAGGCCTCAGGCTTAGGGGAGCCCTGTCACCCCCCCGGTCATCCCTCACGCAGCTCTCACCACTTCTTTTCTGGAAGCCTTGAGCATTCTTTTCCCTCTTCCTGTGGTCTTCCCAGAGGTGAGTAGACAGAGGGCAGGATTCACTTTCCCCTACCTTTTGTCCATTCTAATCTTCTTTCTAGCGATTCCTCTCCAACTTCTCAACTTATTTCTGAAACATCTGCAAAGTTCTGTTCTGAAGCTGGTACGGAGCATTCCCATCCATTTCCCTGTGCAAAGTGGCAAGGTGGAAGTGTGGGGCCTGTAGATCCCATCACTGCCACTCTGCAGGGCTCAGTCCTCAGCACTGTTCCCCACTCACCTCGGTCTTGCACCACCCAAGTGCCTGTGGGGATTGCTGTGCCTAGACACACATACCCATATTTCTTCTTCAACTGCTCCTACCAGGTTGCCCTCTCCTACAGACACTACGTATTTCAGAGGAAGCACATATGGGCTTCCCAGATAATTTGCAGAGGTAGTTAGTTTTGGTTGTCTCCATTTTACAGATTAAACAACTGAAGCATGAGTAGTCCCAGCTACTATACAAGGCTGAGGAATGAGAATTGCTTGAACCCAGGAGGCAGAGGTTGCAGTGAGTCAAGATCGCACCACTGCACTCCAGCCTGGGCGACAGAGCCAGACTCTGTCTCAAAAATAAATAAACAAATACAAATAGAATAAAATGATGTTGAAGTAAGAGAATAAATGAAAACATTTATTTGATTAGTAAAGTAAAATGATAATCTTTTTTTCTTTAAGAGATGAGGTCTTGCTCTGTCATCCAGGCTGGAGTGCAGTAGTACGATCATAGCTCGCTGAAGCCTCCAATTCCTGGGCTAAAGCAATCCTCCCACCTTAGCCTCCTGAGTAGCTGGGACTATAAATGTGCACCACCATGCCTGGCTACTTTTAAAAAAATTTTTGTAAAAGTGGTGGTCTCGCTGTGTTGCCCAGCTTGAGGATTGCTTGGGGCCTAGTCTCCAACTCCTGGCCTCAAAAAATCCTCCTGCCTTTGCCTCCCAACGTGCTAGGATTACAGGCATGTCTACCATGCTCAGCCATGATTTTTACATTCTAATTACAGATCACACTAAGGTGAACGTAACACTTTTAATATAATAAATTCTATATGTAGAAAATAATGGATTGTTGTTAGTAACAAATGGCTGGTCATTGAATCCTTAGTCTGACTCTCACCTACTTTGTGCTCTTTTGAAATGCACTGTCTCTAGGGCATTTCCATGTTTAGAGTTGATAACCAAAGACATTGCCCTGACTTGTGCAATTTCAAAAAAGAAAAACCCAGAAGTTGTCACCCCACAAGATACCTTTCCGATCAGAGCTGTTCATGTTCAGGTCCCAACATGCAGCTTCAGTTTTTTTCTTAAGTGGAAATTCAGTAGCAGTGAACACAATATATTTAGGAAATTTAAATATTGAGCAATTTCAAATATCTCTAAAGTAATTTCCTTTGGGAACATGTGATTTGAAAAGGTTACTATTTGAATTCCCAAGAGATTCTGGAATCCAAAATTCAGAGCTTGGATGTGGGACAGGAACCCAGAGTAACTGAAATCCAGCTTCTCTGAGGCATCAGAGCTTGGTGGGGGGTCAGAGGGCTGACAGACTAGCCACCTAAATGACTCTGATGGGTTAGCACAGAGAGGAGAGTGTGATTAGGTGATGCTACCTGTTTCTGTGACAACCTTTGGAATTTCTTCTGTGTTCTAGTAATTTAGATGAATTCAGAAAAGATGAGTAATCATAACAATTTTAGAAAAGAACTAAACCAGAAATCCAAAGTCTTGGATCTTTGCTAATATTAGCTATGTTTATTCAGTGACGTCACTTGACTTTCTTGAGGCTTAGATTCCTCATTTATAATAGGAAGGGTGAATTCAGTCTTTTATCATAGGGTTTGTTCTGATCTTAAAGTCTCTGAATTACATAGTTTAGTTGATAATTTTTACAGGAAAGTTTATCATGTAAGTACAATAAGCAGCAATATGTAATGTGTAAGGAAATTGAACTCATTCCAATGATAGTTATTTCCACCCTTTCAGTAGGGGTGCCCCTGATGAAAGGTAGAGTCATCAAAATCAAGATGTTTCAAACCCCTTCTGAGTAGAAATCTTAAACATCTTGGATGATTGCAAATGGGAAAGCGGAAAACTGCAAAAGTTATGTATTTTTTTAGACACATAACATGAAAGAGTGGATTACATAAATGCTATTTCAAGGAATCTCTTAAGATGTACATGCATTTGTTTCTGTATGTTTGATGATCACTTTACAAATTCAGCATAAGATCATAACATAGAAACTGAGGTATGTCCAGACACTCCTATATGTGGCATAGAAGAACTTAACTAATGACAAAAATTCAAGGGACAAAAAAGCTTACAAAATTTATATCTGACTTCTTTGTAGTCATAATGTGTCTGTTGACTGAATAAAATAGCATATTGCTTTCTTTACACGTTTGAATCACAGTGTCTTGTGGCCGAAATTCCTAAATTCTGCTCATGGTTCAGCCATTTCCTGGGTGTGTTACCTTAGGTGAAGCATTTTACCTATTTGGAGCTCAATTCTTTCAACCATGAATCCTAAGTGCTAAAAACCATATCCAGTGAAAGACAGTTTTACTGAGAGAAGGTTACCTAGGAGATTGGCATCTTAGGTAAGTTCAGCTAGAAGCAAACTCTATGACAAGGATGTAAGTGTAGATGTAATCCAGGAGACACCTGTGGGAAGTGAGTAAGAAGCCAGCCACTAAAGGGGGAATTATAATGCCATTTTCCACTGTTGGTAAATAGAGGTTGATCCTCTTGGGAAATTCCGGACACCATTGTAGAACTCAGAGCTATGCCATCTTTGGGGACAGGAGCTGGAGTATTAAAACACCAAGTTCTGCCAGTCATTGGTTAAGGGCTGATCCTTAGAAACAGGCACTGTTTCTCTGGTACTTTCTGCTTTGGGCAATGTGTGCTCCTGCTGGCCAGAAAGCCGCCAGGTGGTTGGAAGTCCAGTTGTCCCAGGCTATATTATCTTGAGGTGATATGGACAGGGCATGGACAATGTTTGTCATAATCTAGTTACAGGGGTACAGCCAGAGGACATCTAAACTGCTGGACTATGGTGCACCAAGGGAAGATAGATATGCACTCACTTCTAGAAGGAAACACCACTAAGAGACACTGAAGCAAGACACCAGGAAGCATTGAACAGTCCTCCTCAGCTGTGTTGGTTTCCTGTCTACCTCTAAACAAAGGCATGCAGCAGCCAGGGAGGGGCAGGCTCCTGAGCTCTTAGTAGCCTTAGATTTGGGAGGCCAGCCATGGGCATTGCAAAAAACATGTTGACAGTACACGTGTGGTTAGTAGTCAAAATTGCAGGGCCTAATTGCTGGCTACATCTAGGACATAGCACTTTAAGGGGAGTAGCTTCTGTGAGGACTTTGTTGATGCAAAGAGCAGAACTGCATGGAGAATCTGATTTATTTTGTGGAAATTCTTCTTTTGATAGAGCAAGAAATTCTCTGGTATGTTGCAGAAGAATATTAGGACATATGGAAATTTTTATTCGGTTTTATGGGAAATCAAAACCAGTTATTAGCAGCATTTGTGACAGATTTTGAAACATCTGGGCTTTGAAATTTTTGTTCCTTCAGTGCCACCAGTTTTGTGAAAACTCCCTATTGCTTTCTAGGTAAAGTTGGCTTTTAAAAATGAATTTTTTGGCCAAGCATGGTGGCTCATGCCTGTAATACCAGCACTTTGGAAGGCCAGGGATAGAATAAAAATAATAAAAATCAAATTTTCTACCAATTGCTCTTTATACAATGGAAAATAATGTAATCTCTGTTAGAATTATAATTTTCTTTCATATTTTTGTAATAATTTAGATTTTATGTGTAGTTTATGCCAGAATCAAAAGCTAAGTGTTTAGAAACAGTTTCTGTGCTATTGGCATGCAAAAACTAGCTTTGGATAATAATCCATGTACTTGTGATTATTATAAAAAATCATCATTAACTATAATATGACCTGATGAATCATTGTCCTTAAGTTAGCCACATTGTAAAAGACAATTATAGTTAGAACATCATGACTTTATTACTATTAAGTAATCTGCTTACTACAAAATTATTGATATCCAAGTAGGGCTAATGGGAAATCCTGCAATTTTTTTTTTTATGTCTCTGTATCCACGAAAGGCAAGTAAGTAATCAAGTGGGCAGAAAGACTCTTGAGGTAGCTTTTTCTGGAATGGAGGTTGTGAGTTCAACTTGAACTAGTCATGGAACCACAATTTTAAAGATTTTTTTTAAAGTATATGAAGATATTATCTCATTTAGTATTTCTCAAAATGTGTTACTTAAATATCCAAGTCAAAATCACTCAGGGGTAAAAACCAGATTTCTCTTCCTCTAGAAATTCAAATCTGATAGATCTGAGGTCTGCATCTTAACCTCCATAAGTAGTCATGAAAGTTTGAGAACCAAGGTCTAGCCCAGTTGGGATTAGGAAACTGAAATCCCAAAAGGGACTTTCCAAGGGCACCCAGCTATTCAGTGGCAAAGCTGGGGCCAGAACCAAGCTTTCTCTAGTTTAATGTTCATAAATGCATTTCCCAAACTTATCCTTTGCGTAAGTGATGATAAGTAATCTTTTACTATAGAATCAAATATAGCAGATGTATTAAGTCTCAATCCTTTGATATATGTAAACGTGCAAATGGAATTTACACAGACTAGAATAATAGAATAGTTTATAGTTTTGAAAGGCTGGACTTCAGTTCCTGAAAGACTGTGAAACAAAACAGACAAAAAGTGCTGGTATGAATGGTCTCTAACAAGGTTCCCATGTGAATGTATCATGTGATATGTCACACGTGTTTTTCCTCTGATCAGTTCTTTGTTTCCACATCTCTTGTTCATATTTGGCAAGTTTGCCACAGATAAATTCCTCCTGCAGTTTTTCATATGCAATCTCCTAGGTGTTCCAATGTGAATATACTACTTAGAACCACATAGTTGATGACTACCTGGGCTGGTGAGTTTCTTGTGATTACTACTTGGGGCTAGGGAAGTTATAATTGTGGTTCTCAACCCTGTGTGTGGCCAGTCAGCTTTGCACAGAGAGAAAAAAAGCTTCCTTGTTCATAAACTGCATTTCTAACAGGGCAAGTCTTCCTGCAGATGTGCAGTGTTGGCCATGCAAGTACCAGGTGAGAGCAGGTGTGAACTCAGCACAGCACATCACCTCTCTTGAGGAGCAGCTTGCAGAGCACTTACTGCTGATGGTGTGAGGTCAGTGTCACCTTTTTCAGGATGGAAAATAGCATGAGTTTAAACTGTGACCCAAAACAAGGCTACAGAGACTCCTCTTTGACCCACTGGTCCTCCGGGGGCTTCCCATTGGTAACTGGGGCCCTGTTCTTTAGAGCAGTGGTCCCCAACCTTTTTGGCACCAGGGACCAGTTTCATGGAAGACGATTTTTCCATAGACTGGGGGATGAGGGGGACAGGGATGGTTTCAGGATGATTTAAGTGCATTATATTTGTTGTGCACTTTGTCTCTCTTATTACTACATTGTAATGTATAATGAAATAATTATACAACTCACCATAATGTAGAATCAGTGGGAGCCCTAGGCATGTTTTCCTGCAACTAGATGGTCCCATCTGGGGGTGATGGGAGAGAGTGACACTCGAATTACATTGCTTATGTCCAGTCTACTCCATAATCTCATTTTGGTTGCAGTCACTGAAGAAAACCCTGCTTCACAAAGATGCTTCTCAGTGCTTTTGTGGCAATCTCAATCTCAGGATATTCTGGCTTGATTCCATCCAGAATATATGGAGATTTGAAATTTTCTCATACTTTTAAGTATGAGAAAAACATACTTTTAAGTATGTTAAGTATGTTTTAAAAGTAAAACATACTTTTAAGGCCACCATCATTTGTGATCTCAAGCAGGTGATCCTCTTCTAACTCAGACGTCAATTCACCTGGCTTGTTCACAAATGGGTCACGGATACATTCTTCCCAGTTCAGGTGTCTTTTGTGGTTGGGGAGTAATGCTCAAACTCTTTTGAAAGCTGAGATAGGTGATCATGCACCAGCTGGGAGAAAGGACTCTGGCTCAGTCTCTTTCAAAATCTCTGCTAATGTTTGAAACATGTCAGAAATCCCAATGTTCACTCATCGCCCCCATAATTCCAGTTTGGCTTTGAATGCAGCCACTTTATGTGCCGACTTGAACACAGTTGTCATTCTCCCGTGAAGTGACAGATTGAGTTCATTGAGCAGGTTGAGTATGTCACACAAGTAAGCAAGTTTTGTCACTGATTCTGCGTCAGTGAAATGTGCTGCCAGTTGTGACTATTTTTCTAAAAGAAATCTCTGGAACAGCTCTCATAACCTAAAAACTCTGACCAGTGATCTACCTTTAGAAAACCATCTCACTTCTGTGTATAAGAGAAGACATGTGTGCTCTGCATCTGTCTCCTCTCAGAGCTGTTCAAACAAACATGAGTTAATGGCGTGTACTTTAATGGTGGTTGATAATATTAATCACATCCTGCAAGACATTGTTACATTCCGGTGACAGTTTTTGGCTAGTCAGCGTTTATCTATTGGATACCACAGTGCGTAGACTCACATTCAGAAGCAATCTCTTTGACCTGAGTAGTGAAGCCAGAAAACCATCGGGTCATGGCAGCTACTCTGTCCATGCATATACTGACGTAAAATGACCAATTCGGTTTTCCTGATACATAATCATTCAAAGACTTGAATAGTTCTGCAGATGTGATGTTGGTTGGTAATAACAGTGCACATAACATATCCTCATGCACATCCTCCTGAAAAATATGTCACGCAAAAACAAGCATTGTTGTTTCGTTGTAAACATTGGTAGACTCGTCAACCTGAATTGCATACCACGGTGACTCATTAATCCTCTCTAACAATTATGTTTCAATATCCTCTGCTATTCATCAGTTCGTCTAGTTATGGTGCTAGCCCAAAGAGGAACACGTGCCACCTTTTGAACTGCAGCCTCTCTTAAAAGTTCATGACAAACATTCTTAGCAGCAGGCAGGATCAACTCTTCACCAATAGTAAAGAGCTTCTTGGCTTTAGCAATGCAGTTAACCACTAAGAATGACGCTCTCACTGCAGGCGCATTTGATGATGTCATGGCCTTCAATAACTGCTTCTGTTCTTGGTGTTCACATTAAAAACAAACAAACAAACAAACAACAACAACAACAACAAAAACCCTCCAGAGCCTCATCTTTTAATGCAGGATGCTTGATCTCCATGTGGCAAAGCAGTTTTGCAGGTTTCATGGCTTCATTGGATAGCTGGTCACAACATATTATACAAAGTGGGCTTGGAGAATGTGAATAACTGTTGCAATGAACCTGTAATTTAAGTAGGACCCTTGGTATTTTCTTTTAAATGCAGCTTTCTATTTGTTGACAGTTCATAGTCTTCTGCTGTCTAATCACTGGGCCTTTTCCCGTTTTTCAAAGAAGCTCTCCAGTGACATTTTTTACTCATTTTGACTAAGGTTGGCTTGTGAGCTTACCAAAACTGTGACTGAGGCAAGTGCATAGTGCAGGAAATAGGTGTGGACAGAAATGGTAAATAAAATAATGGATGAGCTACCTGGACTAAAATAAGTGTTGGATTCTGACTTAAAGCCTGCCACTAGATGCAGCTTAATTGTCACTTGCCACTCACTGATAGGGTTTTAATATGAGTCTGCAAGCAATTGATTTATTACGGTCTCTGTGCAAACCTCTCTGCTAATGTTAATCTGTATTTGCAGCTGCTCCCCAGTGCTAGCATCACTGCCCCAACCCCATCTCAGATCATCAGGCATTAGATTCTCATAAGGATCATGCAACCTAGATCCCTTGTTTGTACAGTTCACAATAGGGGTCACACTCCTATGAGAATCGAATGCCACCGCTGGAACTACCATCAAGAGGCAGAGCTCAGGTGGTAATGCGAGTGATGGGGATCGGCTGTAAATAACAGATGAAGGTTCGCTCGCTTGCCTGTCATTCCCTTCCTGCTATGTGGCCTGGTTCTTAATAGGCCCTGGACCACTATCCGTCCATGGCCCCAGAATTTGGGACCCCTGCTCTGGAGGAGACAAAGTTGAGACAGGGTTGATTTGGAAACAGGGTTGATTTTGACATCGCTTAAAATAAAATTGAGACAATAGCTCTAATTTCATCTACTCCCTTTTCTTTTATTCTTGTAACTGTATCTTTAGTAAGGATTTCAAGGGATTTACCATGGAACATAAAATATAACAAAGTAGCATAACTTAAAAGTATAGTAAAACAAGGAAGAAAAAAACCAGAGCTGGAACCCAAGTTAATAAGGAATAAGGCTAAGCCAGTTGGTCATAATCTAGGACCTGATGTGCAAATTAATAAAATATCAGTATGAAGTTGTAAGGATTTATGGAACATATTGAATTATCAGAATTTCCATAGTAAGGCTGTCACTGGAATTACAAAATCTTTGAACTCTGAATAGAAAGAAAGATTGTGATATAAATACTGGGAGAAGTGGGGAAGGAACAAGAAGCTGAGGAAGATAATCTTGTAACCTGCCTTTCATACCCAGGAGAGATGGAAGAGGCTCTGCTCCCCTCATGGGGTCTTAAGCATGAGAGGATTGTATGTCCCTCTATACTCACAGCCGATTCCTACACACCCCATCGCTCCTCCCTCCTGCTGTCACCCCCCTGTCTCTTTTTTGCTCAACAGGTAATATTTACTTTTATTCTTGTCATACCTCCACCCTAGCAAGGGTTTTAGATATTCGACAGGACATTTGCGATACATGCAAAGTTTCTTCTATTGCTGTGTAAAATTCTGCTCACCCCCAGATGAACAGGTTTAACGACTGGGTTAACTCAATTGGGTTGAGTGAGGGTGGAAATTTTGTTGTGGGCAGGGTTGTCTCTAGCACTCTATGCTTGGTGTAGTGCAAGAGAGGAACTTTTTAGATTCTCATGGTAACAAAATTATGGGGTTATCACCATGAAGACCCATAAAAATAGCTCAGAAATAGCTTTTTCCTGTGTCTTATCATCCACGAATGTGACTAGTGAGTTCTCAGGTGCTCTAAAGATTATCAGTGACCTTTTATTCTTCCATTAGAGCAATTATTTCAGGTCCTGTCTGCTACTCTTTAAAACATTTATTGAGCCATGAGTGTGCCAGATTAGGGCATTGGTAGGAAGGCCGTATGTCCTGGTTTGTGCCTGTTTTCCCTCCACAGTTATTACTGGCACTCCCTTTTACTCTGAGAAGATCCTTGTTTGGATGTCTAGTTATGCCACCTCACCATGAACCTGGCTTGTGCTATGAATCCTTTGCAAGCTCCTGCTGCCACAATAGTCGAGGGGTAAATCACGTGCACTTCTTTTCTATGTATGTTGAAAAACTTCCTCTGAAGTCTGAAAATCACTGTGTGGCTAGGCTTGCTATGTTCATCTTTGCACCTCCCAAATTTTCTGGGTCCTGAACTATCCTGGGGCTAACATCACATGTTTTGGCCCTGTACTTATTTAATAAATTCAAGGAAGGAAGGAAGGAAGGAGAGATTTGATCCCCTTTTGCACCTGCCCCTCCCTCTGTCCTGAGCCCAGAACCTGTCTTCTTCATACATTTTTGGCAAATGTTTTGTTGAGTTTCTCCTACTAATTTTATTATTAGCAACTTAAGATAAAAGGCTCTTATGGTTTAATAATATTTTGAATATGTAGTTTTATGTGTGTTAAAAAGTTTCATTTTAAGCAGAAGCCTTTTAAAAAGGGGAACATACTTCTATTCTAGAGTAGAATTATAATTTCTGGCATCACTCCTCAGTGTGCAGAGAAAAATACCATCTGACATATGACCTTATGAATTACCCTTTTTACTTTATAGATTCCAGTTGGCAAGTTTATTTCTCAAGTTGTTTCTTTTTATGTACTTTGCTGATGATTAGAATAAGATGCCACCATATAAGAAACAATATTTTGGTTACTGCTATCTTGTAAAATCGCTAGGTTTGTATCAGAGGGATGGCTAGCTGAGAGAAAAATCAGTGCTTTTTACAATATTATTTATTTTAAAAGAAAAACAGAATTCTTTATCATGATAGCTAGGACTATTTTGTACTTTTAAACCTGAGGAGACTGTACCTAAGCAGAGAAATTAACACTGGCGTAAAGTCAGTACCATTTTCACCAATTTTTTAATTGCCAGAGTCTAGTTTGTGTTTATTTTCACCTAGCTATCCTCAGCTCAGTACTGAAGTGGCACTTGGGATTAAAATTTCTTTCCCAAATCTTCCTTTATACTTTCCTCATGACTTTTGATCATTTTTTAAATTTTATTTTTTTAGATTAAAAATTGCTTTTTGTTATGTGATTTGTGTTTGTTTGCTTACTAGGGAATTAGAAAATTGCCTTATGTATTTATTGACCACTTACTTGTATTTATTCTTTTGTGGAATATTCTTTTCCCATTTTAATATTGATGTGTTTGTGTTTTCTTAATTGGTTAGTAAGAATTCAGTGGTAAAATTAAATTGGGCACCCTTGATTTGGCTTGAGTTGGACAGCATTATGCTTTTTCTTAAGATTATGAGTGAAACTACTTTTTTTTTTTTAATTTCAGATTGCTTTATCACACTTTGCCAATATTTCATTTTGTACACAATAAAGGTTTGTGGCAACCCTGACTTGCTTAAGCAAGTGTATCAGGCTGTATTTTCCTTTATTATTATTATTATTATACTTTAAGTTCTAGGGTACATGTGCATAACGTGCAGGTTTGTTACATATGTATACTTGTGCCATGTTGGTGTGCTGCACCCATCA
>NW_012116821.1:10025119-10051276 GCF_000951035.1 Colobus angolensis palliatus | reverse complement strand
ATCTACTCATCTGACAAAGGGCTAATATCCAGAACCTACAAAGAACTCAAACAAATTTACGAGTGAAACTACTTTTACAGAATTCAATTCTACGTGTCCAATTAAAAAATTTTAAATCAACCATAGTAGTGTTCCAAAATGTATCAAAATTAATATATTCTTTAAAAAATATACTATGAAATAAACAGATCAGTTGCATTAAGAAGCAAGACATTGATCTCATGTGTTTAGTTTGTCTTTGTGAGTGACATTTTCGAAAAATAGCAATTATTTACCTCTGTCTCCCAGGTGAAGTGTGAGCTTTCTTTCCTGAGCAGGAATATGAAGGAACTTATATATGTTAGCTGCATACTTTTCTGTGTGGGAGAGATAGTTGAGTCTTTTTTGGTAGTTGCTTTTATGGATATACTTATATATAATATAAAAGCATATTTTGATCACTTTATATATTTTTGCGTGTGTTTTGGTTCAGTTGACTCCTATAGTGAGAGGCGGGTTTCTGTTGTATTGTGATGTTTTAACTTTTTTCAGCTGCTACAACTTAAGTCCTTAATATGAAATATTAACTTTATTTCATAATAGCTATGAAAATATTTCGTTGTTCACCCTTTTCGCAAAGGACATATTTTTGTGTAAACCTTTGGAAAAATTGTTCTTTTTGTATGCCTATGCTGATTTTAATTGGAAATAATCCCTAGGTCTAGGTAAACCGTTTAATTAATTTTTTTGAACATTATTTTTCCAGGTTCCAAGCTTACAATTTAATTAATTTTATCCATGAAGCCTGTTATTGTTCAGGGACAAATAGCATTAAGATGAATCATTTATAAAATGGAGCTGTAAAGAAAACTATGTTCTGATCAGAAATACCAAAGAACAAATATCGTATTGTTTGGAAATACTACTTGGTTTTAGGGACTTAGTTCCAAAGCAGGAAATAGGATTACAAAAGTTACCATTGGTTCTTTGGTACTTCCTTACTAAATCACATTGTCTAAAGCAGTGACATGATATAATAAATCTGATCTCCTCTCCCCTCCCCTTCCCTCCTCTCTCTCTCTTTTCTTTCTTTTCTTCTCCCTTCTTTCCCTTGTAATTGTGGTATATCTTACATAGAGCAAAATATAAAAATATTAAGTGCACAGATCAATTAATTTTTACATTTGTGTATACACATGTAACACAACCCAGATAAAAGTATAAAACATTACTGTTATTCCAGAAGACTCTCTTGCGCACTCCCCCCATGCCCCTGACATGAAAATAACTACTATTCTGACTTCTATTCACCATAGATTAA
The DNA here is from genome assembly GCF_000951035.1 of Colobus angolensis palliatus. Lineage (NCBI taxonomy): Eukaryota > Metazoa > Chordata > Mammalia > Primates > Cercopithecidae > Colobus > Colobus angolensis. The sequence goes on along the minus strand of NW_012116821.1, from coordinate 10,049,976 downwards.
TTTTGTTGTTTTTCTTTTCATTTCATTGGAATCATATAGTATGTGTCTGGCATCTTTCACTGAATGTTATGTCCATGAGAGTCATTCATATTTTGAATAGCGATAGTTATTGCTATGTAATATTTTATATTATGTCTGTGTTACAGTTTATTTTATACATTCTATTATCATTGGATATTTGGGTTATTTCCAGTTTTTTACTACAATATTATGAGAAAAGTTCCTATGTACATTTTCATGTGTGTCTTTTGGTGAATATAAGTATGTACTCATTTCTGTTGGGTATATACTCAGAATTTGAGTTGCTGGGACATAGGGCAAACATATGCTTCATTTAGTACATACTTTCAGAATGTTTTCCGAAGTGATTGTATCAGTGTACACTCCTACCAACAGTTAGTGAAGAGTTCCAGTTGCTTGTCAGTTCTTTTTTTGTTTTTTTGTTTTGAGATGGAGTCTCGCTCAGTCACCCAGACTGGAGTGCACTGGCATGATCTCGACTTACTGCAACCTCTGCCTCCCGAGTTCAAGCAATTCTTGTGCCTCAGCCTCCCAAGTAGCTGGGATTACAGGCATGCACCACCATACCCAGCTAATTTTTGTGTTTTTAGTCGAGATGGGGTTTCACTGTGTTGGCCAGGATGGTCTCGATCTTCTGACCTCAAGTGATCTGCCCACCTAGGCCTCCCAAAGTGCAGAGATTACAGGTGTGAGCCACCGTGCCCATCCGGTTCTTTTAGTTTTAGTGATTCTTATGTCCAGTGCTAGTTGATAATATATCTCATTGTGGTTTTAATTTATATTTTCCTAATGACTAATGATGTTGGACAACTTTTCAGAAATCTGTTGGCCATTTGATATCCTTTTGTTGTGCCCGTTCAAATATTTTTCCCATTTTAGAAACTGGACCATCAGTCTTTGTTTTTACATTATTGATTTATAGGCATTCTGTATATATATGCAAATACTCCATTTTTGAATTACATGTCATGATCTTCTTAAGGGACTGCCTTATTTATCTAATGCTTTTTGGCCACACGAAGTGAGGGGAGAGTAAGGGAGCCTTGCTGGTCCCGGGCCTAGGGGAAAGACATACACAATGGCTTTGGTGCCTGATATAAACTATACTGAAGCCAAGGGGCAGAGCTCCCCTCAGCTTTGCCAGCACACCACACTTGCTTCGTGCTTGCACTCCAAATTCTTGGCGTTAGAGGCGCTCCCACTGGCTAGATCACAAAAGTGGAGTTGTTTCCAAAAGCCCATTGTTTAAAACGTCTGTGTGTGTGTGTGTGTGTGTGTGTGTGTGTGTGTGTGTGTGTGTGTGTAGATGTTTCCTGAAAACAGAAGGAAAGCAAAGGAGTTAATCTTCCCTCAGGAAAATATGAGCAGCTGTGAGCATTCAGATAAGTTCATCATATTAGCTGATTACCACCTTAGAAAATGCAAAGAAGGCTCTCAGGGCGATGAGGTTTAGTCCCCGCAAATCTGTGTGGCTGTGCTGTGGGAGTTATAATGAGGGATGGGAGAGCTCGGGGAATAAGCTGGGCTCTTTACCCCAATCTTTTCTTTGGCTTGTTCAGGGTATAAACTGCCCTTTGCTCCTCAAGCCTGCTCCTCCCCTGCCACATACACAATAGTGAAAGGAAAGCTACCCCATCATCTTGAAAAAGGCAACCGAACGAAAATGGGAATCTCTCGCTCTCCTCATGTATTATCTCTTCAGTGTCTAATTTCTCATCCTCTTTCTTATGTCAGGACAGAAAAATAACAAGGCAAATAAAGAATCAAAGTAAAGAGGCAGCAGACTACACTTAGGAAGGTAGGACTTAGAGAGACCCAGTGAAGGCAAAAGAGAATCAGGAAGGGATAAGGACAGTGGTAAGAGGGGATGGGGGGACACAGGAAAGAGATGGTGGAGGGAGATCTGATGGGACCGATACCATCTTGAAATTTTGAAAATTAAACAATGTGTTTATCTAAGATTAAGTTTTTCTCTGTAATATAAAATAGGAAGATTTTGTCTCGTGCTTTTTGGCCACATGAAGTGAGGGGAGAGTGAGGGAGCTTCGCTGGTCCTGGGCCTAGGGGAAAGATACACAATGGCTTTGGTGCCTGATATAAACTATACTGGAGATAGTTGAAGATGGAAGTAAAGGGGTTATGACAATAAATCTTCCACAAATAAATTTTACCATTGTGCAAAGGACAACCCTGCTAAGAGCTGTTAGAATTTTTGGTTATTTAAAAGAGAAATAATTTTTTTTTTTTTTTTTTGGAGACACAGTTTTGCTGTGTTGCACAGACTGGAATGGCTGGAATGTAATGGCACGATCTCAGCTCGCTGCAACCTCCGCCTTCCAGGTTCAAGTGATTCTCCTGTCTCAGCCTCCCGAGTAGCTAGGATTATAGGTGCCTGCCACCACACCTAGCTAATTTTTGTATTATTTCACCATGTTGGCCAGGCTGGTCTCGAACTCCTGACCTCAAGTGATCCACCCACCTTGGCCTCTGGAAGTGCTGGGATTACAGGCATGAGCCACCGCACTTGGTCATACAATTTTTAGATTTCAAAACAATAAAATCTCTGTACTAGAGTTTTATTTATTCACAAGTCTTATTTTAGTCCTAGAACATGCTGTTGGTTTTTTTGAGATGAAGTCTTGCTCTGTTGCCCAGGCTGGAATGCAGTGGCATGATCTCGGCTCACTGCAACCTCCGCCTCCCGGGTTCAAGCAGTTGTCCTGCTTCAGCCTTCTGAGCTGGGACTACAGGCATGCACCACCATGCTTGGCTAATTTTTGTATTTTTAGTAGAGACAAGGTTTTGCCATGTTAGCCAGGCTGGTCTCAAACTCCTGACCTCAGGTGATCCACCCACCTCGGCTTCCCATAGTGCTGGGATTACAGGTGTGAGCCAGCACACCTGGTCTCCTCTTCCTTTTTTGTCTTTTCCTGCCTTTGGACTACTGATCAGTAGCACTTTTATCAGAAATTGAATGAAAGGGTATATGGCCAATACTGGATTTCAGCACAGCCTAGAGTAGTCTATCACTTCTAATCCATGCACTTAAAGTTTATCTAGGCTGCAAAGCTTTAGGTACACTTGATTCAGGTGCCTTGACATCATATTTATTTGGCATTTCTGAATATAGCTTGTTAATAAATGTCTCTAACATTGTTTATCCTTGTCCTCTTTACCCTTATATTCTTATATTTTCCAAAGGCTCTGAAGAAACATATTTCATTTTTCTACCTTTCTTACGATACATATACAACAGTGTCTTCCACTCATGAGTGCTCCGTGACCCATTCAATGTCTAATTAATGTCTGTATTTTCTGCGTCATGTTCATTTCCGTTTATCACATATAATTGAGAATTTATTGAAAAAATACTTTTTCTTGCACATCTCCAAGCTTCTCTAATGTTCTTGTAGGATATCTTAAAGTTGTTACTAAGAGATTGTTTTAGAGGCTGAATTCTAAGCAAACTGAACATCAGGACACATTGACTTTTATTCCAGGCATTGTTAAGCAAGAAAGGAATAAATTGATTCTAAAAGTTGTTTCTGAAATATAAGCTTGTTTTTCAAGGTAACACAGTTTTTAAACAAGTATGTTAAGTTTGTTTCATAATAGTGCATTGGAGTTAAATGAACCATGTAATTTCTGCTTATGGATGTTAAGTTAGAACAAAAACATTGAAGAAAACTTGACAGGCTTAATCTTTCAAAAAAGAAAAGAAGAATATCCCTTAGTAGGTAGTGCAGTGCCTTAGAGAGGTTTTAACAATGGTGTGTTAAATGCACACAGCAGAATTTTTTTTTTTTTTTTTTTTTTGAGACAGAGTCTTGTTCTATCATCACCCAGGCTGGAGTGCAGTGGTACAATCTCAGCTCACTACAACCTCTGCCTCCCGGGTTCAAGCGATTCTTCTGTCTCAGCCTCCCAAGTAGCTGGGATTACAGGCATGAGCCACTGCACCTGGAAATGTATATATATTTTTTATAAAAGTTTCTACCATCTTTCAATTTTCAAATGTATTGATGTAATATTTTTATTATTTAAAAAACTGCTTCTAGGCTGGGCACAGTGGCTCATGCCTGTAATCCCAGCACTTTGCGAGGCTGAGGTGGGTGGATCGCTTGAGCTCAGGAGTTTGAGACCAGCCTGGGCAACATGGAAAAACTCCTTCTCTAAAAAAAAAAAATTTTTAAATATAAAAAAATAAAAAACTGCTTCAATTTTTGTAGTTAGGTTTCTCTATTCTTAATATTTTTCATTTTCTTTTCCTCTCTTTTTTATTTTATTAATTTCCTCATCTTATCTTTATATTTGCTTCCTCCTCATTCATTTGAATTTATGCCATTATTTTTGTAGCTTTTTGAGTGATTGCTTAGTTCATTGATTTTCAGTTTTTCATTTTTAACATATATTTAATTTTCAAATATGTATACATATATTTTAATGCTATAATTTATCTTCTAGATACTGCTTTATCTGCTTACCTTTAATTTTGTTATATAGTTTTTTATTTTTGTTCAGTTCTGTTTTACAATTTTAATTACGATTTCTACTTGGACCATGAATAATTTAGAAGTGAGATTATAGATTTTCAGAAGTATAGGAGTTTTTGGTTTGCTTCCTTAAATGGTGATTTGCCTTTCCTGCAGGAGTCTCATCTATTTGAGACCAATTTTTATATTAATCCTCAGTCTGTGATTATTACATTACAAAGATACTATACATTCAGATCCCATATACATATATATATATAGATTTGGGGTCCAAATCACTCTTTGGCATTTTGTTTTTTGTTGGAGAATTTCTTCCCTGCCCTGAACTCTAGGCAAATGACAAGCTTTAGGCAAATGACAATACTTACCTGAGTCATTGGTCATGTTTCTGCTTCTATTTTCATGGAGGAGATAACCCATCCATGGATCCAGCTGTATGAAAGGGTCTGATTTCCAGCTCTCTGCCTTGCATGATCCCAGAGCTATGTCTCTGATCCCCTCATAGGCATTGAAGTCTTAGTCCCTAGATATAAGAACTTATTTCTGGATTTACTATTTTGCTAGGATGCCTAGGTGCCAGCTTGTATACTCATTGCTTAGCTTTGAGTATTTTATTTCTTATGCCAGGGTAATTTTTTTTCCTTTGAACTCAGCTATGAATTTTAATTTATTATGTTTTATTTCACATTTCTTGTGTTTACAGTGAAAGAGTATCAACCACTGATTAGTCTCCCAGCATCCTTTCCAAATAGAATTTTGACTGCTGTTTCAGTGTAAACACTGAATGAACTTATAAATTCAGTGGAAAGCAAATTCTTTCATGTTTAAACATCATGTAATTACAGTATTATCATCTATATGTATGACTTCACCAATCTCTAGCAAAGGAGAATTCTACAACTTTTGCTGGAATATGTAATTTCATTTCCAGCATTTCAAGAAGGACTCATTTATTCTTTCTGATAAACAGCACCAGAGACAGAAAAACCAGTACCTAAAATCTCTGGCATACCACTCTTAGCATGGAGTAAGTGGAAAGGTCAAGTTTAATGGTATTGCTTCTTGACCACATGTACAGACTGTGGACTTTCTGAGGACCTGTTCTACCAGAAAAACAAGACCTCAGAGCAACACCGGCTATTGAAACATGGGCATTTCTTTTCCCCATGCAATGGAGTCTTGCTCTGTTGCCCAGGCTGGAGTGCAGTGGCACGATCTCTGCTCACTGCAACCTCCACCTCCCAGGTTCAAGCAATTCTCCTTCCTCAGCCTCCCAAATATCTGGGATTGTGGGTGCATGCCTCCACACCCAGCTAATTTTTGTATTTGTAGTAGAGACAAGGTTTCACCATGTTGGCCAAGCTGGTCTTGAACTCCTGACCTCGTGATCTGTCCACCTTGGCCTCCCAAAGTGCTGGGATTACAGGTGTGAACCACCACGCCCAGCCAAAACATGGACATTTTTGATTGATTACATCGTGGTATGCAGAGACATCCAAACATAAGTTGCTGTGACATTACATTAAGTTTTAGTATTAAGAGCTATATCTTTCCAAGTGGCTTTTACCAATTCTTTTTTCTTTCCCCAAGCTTTACTAAAGTGTAATTGGCAAATAGAAAGAATATATATTTAAGGTACACAACATGGTGTTTTGACATGAGTATATATTGTGAAATGATTACCGCAATCAAACTAATTAGCATATTTATCACCTCACATAGTTACCTTTTTTTGGTGTGTGGTGAGAACATTTAAGATCTTCTGTCTTAGCAAACTTCAAGTTTGCAGTATAGTGTTATTAATTATAGTCACCATGCTTACTATAATGAATTAGATCTCTAGAACTTATTCATCCTGCATAACTCAAACCATTTTATTTTTAATACGTGTGTAACTATAGACTCAAAGAGAACTTGGAATCATTGTTTTAGAAATTGCGTCAAATAAGACAAACACGGTGTAAGAGTTTAAGAGTTTTATGGGTTGGGCACTTTTAATGAGCTTGGTTCAGTTCAGTGCTTCAGCGTAATCTTTCTATAATCCTCAGCTTTAGGCTCCTCATCTCTGATAAAAGGCAGGGTGTGACCAAGGAACACAGAGTTCAGTAGTCAGCACATTATTCCCAGACTGAGATGGTTTAGGGTCAGTGGAAGGCTACTGCTATCTCTGCCTCTATGAAACCAGCAGGGTGTATCACCACTAACTCCATGACCACTGAGTGATCATCTCTGCATTTGGAATATTTCTAACAAGGATTAACTAGAGATAAACTGTAATCATCACCTATTCCCTGTACACTTCCAGGAAATCCTGTGTTTTTACCTTTTGCTGGTATAAATGTGGGAATTTGAGCTGCAGTATCTCAGTGTCAATGGAAACTTTGGATATTGACTATCTCTGTATCAAATTTATATTGCCCCACCTTTTTGAGTACTCAGTGTCATCAAGAGAGATACTCACCTTATAGTTTATCAATAAGTACCAAAATACATTAAGTACCAAAATATGACACAATAAGTACCAAAATAGCTCTCACTGAGCTATTACACACAATTGCTTTCATTTTGTTCTCCAGGAAGTTTTGAAGTGCAATATATAGATTGAACCCTTGCCCATCTTCTCTGCTTTTAAAGATTCTCAGACCTACCAGACATGGACATACTAAATGGAGAGAACAAAATAACAATTTCAAAATTCAGCAAACCAGCCAGGCGCGGTTGGCTCACACCTGTAATCCCAGCACATTAGGAGTCCAAGGTGGGAGGATTTCTTGAGCTCATGGGTTCAAGATCAACCTGGGCAACGTGGCAAAGAGGCTGAGATGGGAAGATCGCTTCAGCCTGGGAGGCAGAGGTTGCAGTGGGCTATCGTGCTCCTGCACTCCAGCCTGGATGACAGAACCAGACCTTGTCTCAAAAAATAAATAAATACATATATACATAATAATAAAATCCAACAAACCAACAACCGGTGAACTCAGAAGTCAATTCAGTAATTGGTAGCAAAAATCTATTTTCTATAAAATATACAGGAAGTACATTCTTTTGAACTGGAAGGTCCCTCAAATATCCAAACACTTCGGTTAGGAGGCCTTTTTTTCTGACCTCTATGCTGTCTTGAACTCTTATTCATTCATTTCCTTCTCCAACTTCTCAGTGCTGGAATGTTATCTTTTCAATGTGATCTTTCCTATGAAATCTTTTTCGTTTGCTCCAATCAAAATCAACCCCCTTCTTCTCTTTTACATTTCTTCTTAGTCTCTCTGTCACAACTCCCACAATGCTTTCTTTCATGTTTGTTTATAGGCCTGTTTCCCTCCACCAGAGCATAAGTTCCTTAAAGACAAGTGCCATCCTTTTATCCCTGGTGCCTCGCATGACATGTGGCATATAGTATGTTTCCCATAAAGATTTGTCGAGTGAATAAATGAAGGCTAGGAGATAGTCCTGTGGTGAAACATGCCTTAAGTGCTTTTTAACCAACATGCTATTAAGAACTACAGTTTACCTTTCCATTAAACCCTCTCAGTGAGTAAGTTTGCCCAGAGAGCCAGTTTATTTTGCATAGTAGAAGGTAACAAACACATACCAGTACTTGGAAATCCCAATTTAATTTCAGCTGTTGAAGAAGCCTGATGAATTACCTTCCCACTTCCTGTCAAAACCTCTTCACCTCAGAAAAACCTTTTGGTCAGCCCTTTGTTAATTTTGTATGCAGAAAATCCTGACATGAGCCAATAAATCCAACATTATAGTCAGTTTTTTCAAACTGCATAAAAGTAATTTCAACTTTCCACCCTTTAATCGTGTAAGTTATCATTTGTCTCCTGCTTTAGTTTGCCCTTCTAACTTTCTACAGCAAAAAGATAACTTACTACCACTTTGTAACTTATTTGGTGCCCTTGTTATATCCCAACCATTAAATGTCAATAACATAGTTCACGTGTCTGTTAGTGTTGACCTTGCCAAGAATATCCATTTGGGCAACTTTCTGGATGTGTGACATAGGGATATTAAAAACATTAAAGACCATATGGACCTAGTGAAGGAAACTTGCAGTGTTCTCTTATGGCTTAGTAAGAAATTTTCCATGTGATAACTTCAGATCTGTCCTTTTTTTCAGTTTTTCTTTTTTTTTTTTTTTGTTGAGACAGGGTCTCACTCTGTTGCCCAGCCTGGAGTGCAGTGGTGTGAACACGGCTTACTCTAGCCTCAAACTCCTGGGCTCAAGACATCCTGCCACCTCAGCCTCCCGAGTAGATGGGACCATAGGCATGCACCACCATGCCCAGCTAATTCTTTTACTTTTTGTAGAGAAAAATGTCTCTGGCTGGGCATGGTGGCTCACACCTGTAATGCCAGCACTTTGGAAAGCCAAGGCAGGCGGATCACCTGAGGTCAGGAGTTTGAGACAAGCCTGGCCAGCATGGTGAAACCTCGTCTATACTGAAAATAAAAAATTAGCCAGGCGTGGTGGCACATGCGTGTAATCCCAGGTACTCAGGAAGCTGAGCGGGGAGAATCGCTTGAACCCAGGAAGCAGAAGTGGCAGTGAGCCGAGATCGCTCCACCACACTCCAGCCTGGATGCCAAGAGTGAGGCTCTGTCTCAAAAAAAAAAAAGGTCTCCCCATGTTGCTCAGGCTGGTCTCAAACTCCTGGGCTTGAGTAATCTGCCTCTGGGCTTGAGTAATCCTCCCACCTTGGCCTCCCAAAATATTGAGATTACAGGCGTGAGCCACCATGCTCCACCCAGATCTGCCCTACCCAGATCTGCCCTTTAAGATGCAATATTAATTAAATATGTTCACCTGCACATGTAACAATAGACATTGTCAAATCTTATTTGAGACAATGCCCTTTTTACTTTGTTTTTAATATTAGTTAATTGTGCTTATGTTTTCTTCATCTTTTCTTTTACTTTATTGAATCTCAGCAATGGATGAAGAAAATATTTCAGAAGGATAGGAATAGAAACAAACAAGAGACGCTTGGTCAGAGAGTAGGCAGAATATTTGTAAGTGCTGTAGAAAGATTCGCCTCGGTGTTGGAGGAAACTGAATGACTTAATAGCCTTTTAAAGGGAGACTCTATAAATATTCAATAAATCTTTGTGCATACAGAATAAACCCTAGTAAGTGTCAGGCAATATACCAGAAGTAAGAAAAAAATGAATATGATACAATTCCTGCCTACTTGGACCTCATAATATAGTGAGGTAGATAGACACTATAATGCCAGAAGAAAATTACAGCACCTATAGTGTCAATGAGGACAGACAGGAAGGTGATCAGTTCTTTAAAGGAAAGTCAGAGGTTTCACAAAAGACACATGTGAACTAAGTCAGAAAGTAGATACAAGATTTTGCCATGTAGAGGAGGTAAGAGGAAGAGCATTTCAAGCAAAGAAAGCAATGTGACTAGAGCTATGAAAGTGCACGGGCTTTGGGGAGCTGTCTTTCTTGCCAGATAGTTGAGATACTGTCAGTGGCTTAGTGTGCTATGCTCTGATGAGACACTGTCCAGCAAACTCTACATTTCCTCCTCCAAGCTCCTACATCATCCAATGACCTTTTGGTCATAATTGAATTTTTACATAAAAGGAGGTACAAAAGGAAGATTGTTATTCTTCTTGATACTAAATCTAAAATTATGAAGATCCTCTTACCTGTTTTCAACCTACAGAGCAAATAATAGAGTTGGGTTCATTTAAGTAAGAACTGGGGAATGCTTTGGACTTTACTTATATTTTGTATGGATTATCTACTGCAGAGAGGGTATAACCTTCATTTAGATTCTGAGAATTTCTAGTCATATTTTCTATTATTAGGGATATCTTTGTTTTCTTGTTTGCTGAATGGTTCTTTGAGAGTCACTCAGGATCATTCAGGGAATGGTGGAGACATGTCAGGGAGGGTGATCCTGAGGAAATGATGACTGAGCCCTTGATCTATGGCCTGAAGCAGTGATAATTAGCTCAACAGTGTGCAGGATGAGTGAGGGAGAGCGGGGGAAGAATGCAGTCATGTGATGAGCACAATCTCCGATGGCATGGCACATGCTGGATTTAAGGACTGAAATGTAAGCTCTATGAGGGCAGGAAACTGGTCTGTTTTGTTCTCAGGACTGTCTCATGTACCTAGAACATTAACACTTCCTAATGAAAAGATGTTTGTTGAAGAGGAATTTAAAAGGTTTTAGCTGGGTGTGGTGGCTCACACCTGTAACCACGCCTTGAGACGCTAAGACGGGGGAGGATTCCTTGAGGCCAGAAGTTTGAGACTAGCCTGGGCAACAAAGCCAGACACCTTCTCTTAAAAACAAATAAAAAGCAAACTGGGCAGAGCAGCATGTGCCTGTAGTCCCAGCTACTCAGGAGGCTGAGGTGGGAGAATTACTTGAGCCCAAGGCTGCAGTGAGCTATGATGGTTCCACTGCATTCCAGTCTGGCTGACAGGGCAAGACCCAGTCTCAGTAAAAATAAATAAAGAAATAAAAGGTTAATTTGTGACTGGGAAACAGAGAGCAAGGGGCCACGTGGAATAACATGATTCTGAAAGGCAGGGTTGTGCAAGGCCCTGTAGTTCACATTAAAGGTAGTGAGCTTTGTCCTCTGCCGTGGGTCACCGTTAAAGGATTCTAAGCAAGGGGATGGCAACTGGATTTGTTCTACTGTGCAAGCACTACTTTCTACCTTTTTTATTGTAACCAACAGTAAGAAACACATTTTATATTGTAACCTAGTAAAACACATATATATACACACGCACTTGAAATAGTTTTTTATGAACAGTGGGTAGCCTTACTAAGCGTGATGTGCTCCATTATTTTCTGTCCTATTTGATATTTGTAAAAAGTAGTGGTCAAAATCAGTATGACTCATGAGTCATAAGTATGGTGTGAAAAACACTCCTATGAGGAATGGGTACCCTAATGATGAAGGTTATGTGCCTAAAATCATTAAAAATAGCAACTTGAGGTGATCTAAGAAAGGTCAAAACATGGTAGCTTAAAAACAATGTGCAAAACAGAAATCTAGAGAGATGCTAGGAATTTGAGAAGGGGAACTCATGGGAGAATGTTAAGTGTAGAAAGGGTATTAGGCATTCTAGAATCTAGCTGAAAAGTATCAAAGTTAAGTAAACTTGCTCAGAGGACATGGGAGTCCTATCAGAAGAGCGCTCTGCCCAGATTTCTCACGCATTTGTGATCTGTCCTAAGTTTCTTTCAGCCTCTGCTGTTGGTGCTTTTCACAGCAAGCTATGGGGCACAGTGACTTGGTGGTGTTATGACCATCTTATAAATCTGGAAAGTGAAGTTGGGAGGTGGCTTGCTGCGAGGTTAGATGCCTAGGAAGAGGACAGACCAGGGCTGGCTTCCAGGTTTCCCCATCACTGGTCTGGCGATCTTCCCATTGTACTGCACTGTTTCATACATATGCATGAAAAATTAATTAGGATTACAAAATGACAACACAGTATTTCAGCATGTAAACATTTCTGTGCTGGAACTCTAAGAGTTCTGCTAATATCATGTAATTGATTTGGTGTTAAAATTAAAATTGAGGTGTATGAATATCTTCAGGAATCTAGTAACATAATATTTCATCTGTTTCATAAAAAGAAAGATTCTATCTGAACATCCAAATCTCAGTCACATAATATCTTCACTGATATCTTGGCTGAAAGAGTGGGAAAGTAAGAATTAGAAAAGTGGGGGGCTGGCAAGATGCCCAAATAGGAACAGCTCCAGTCTGCAGCTCCCAGTGAGATCAACACAGAAGATGGGTGATTTCTGCATTTCCAACTGAGGTACCTGGCTCATCTTACTGGGACTGATTAGACAGTGGGTTCAGCTCATGGAGGGTGAGCAGAAGCAGGGTGGGGCATCACCTCACCCAGGAAGTACAAGGGGTTGGGGAACTCCCTCCCCAACCCAAGGTAAGCTGTGAGAGACTGTGCCTTGAGGAATGGTGTGCTCTGTGCACTCTGGCCCAGATACTACACTTTTCCCACAGTCTTCACAACCCACAGACCAGGAGATTCCTTCATGTACCTACACCACCAGGACCCTGGGTTTCAAGCACAAAACTGGGCAGCTGTTTGGGCAGATACCAAGCTAGCCACCAGCATTTTTTTCATACCCCAGTGGTGCCTGAAATGCCAGCAAGACAGAACCATTCACTCCCCTGGAAAGGGGGCTGAAGCCAGGGAGCCAAGTGGTCTAGCTCAGTGGATCCCACCCCCATGGAGCCCAGCAAAGCTAAGATCCACTGGCTTGAAATTCTCGCTGCCAGCACAGCAGTCCAAAGTCAACCTGGGATGCTCGAGCTTGGTGGAGGTAGGGGTGTCCGCCATTACTGAGGCATGAGTAGGCAGTTTTCCCCTCACAGTATAAACAAAGCCACTAGGAAGTTCAAACTAGGCAGAGCCCACCGCAGCTTGGCAGAGTCACTGTAGCCAGACTGCCTCTCTAGATTCCTCCTCACTGGGCAGGGCTTCTCTGAAAGAAAGGCAGCAACCCCAGTCAGGGGCTTATAGATAAAACTCCTATCTCCCTGGGACAGAGCACCTGGGGGAAGGGGCATCTGTGGGCACAGCTTCAGCAGACTTAAACGTTCCTGCCTGCTGGCTCTGAAGAGAGCAGCAGATCTCCTAGCACAGTGCTCGAGCTCTGATAAGGGACTGACTGCCTCCTCAAGTGGGTCTCTGACCCCTGTGCCTCCTGACTGGGAGACATCTCCCAGCAGGGGTGGACAGACACCTCATACAGGAGAGCTCCAGCTGGCATCTGGTGGGTGCCCCTCTGGGACAAAGCTTCTGGAGGAAGGAACAGGCAGCAATCTTTGCAGTTCTGTAGCCTCTGCTGGTGATACCCAGGCAAACAGGGTATGGAGTGGACCTCCAGCAAACTCCAGCAAATGTGCAGCAGAGGGGCCTGACTGTTAGAAGGAAAACTAACAAACAGAAAGGAATAGAATCAATATCAACAAAAAGGACGTCCACACAAAAACCCCATCCGAAGGTCACCAACATCAAAGACCAAAGGTAGATAAATCCACGAAGATGAGGAAAAATCAGCGCAAAAAGGCTGAAAATTCCAAAAACCAGGACAGCTCTTCTCCTCCAAAGGATCATAACTCCTTGCCAGCAAGGAAACAAAACTGGATGGAGAATGAGTTTGACAAATTGACAGAAATAGGCTTCAGAAGGTGGGTAATAACAAACTCCTCTGAGGTAAAGGAGCATGTTCTAACCCAATGCAAGGAAGCTAAGAACCTTGAAAAAAAGGTTAGAGGAATTGCTAACTAGAATAGCCGGTTAAGAGAAGAATATAAATGACCTGATGGAGCAGAAAAACACAGCACGAGAACTTCGTGAAGCATACACAAGTATCAATAGCCGAATTGATCAAGTGGAAGAAAGGATATCAGAGATTGAAGATCAACTTAATGAAATCAAGTGTGAAGACAAGATTAGAGAAAAAAGATATGAACAAAGCCTACAAGAAATATGGGCCTATATGAAAAGATCAAACCTATGATTGATTGGTGTACCTGAAAGTGATGGGGAGAATGGAACCAAGTTGGAAAACACTAAAACACTCTTCAGGATATTATCCAGGAGAACTTCCTCAACCTAGCAAGGTAGGCCAGCATTCAAATTCAGGAGATACAGAGAACACCACAAAGATACTTCTTGAGAAGAGCAACCCAAAGACACACAATCATCAGATTCACCAATGTTGAAATGAAGGAAAAAATGTTAAGGGCAGCCAGAGAGAAAGGTCTGGTTACCCACAAAGGGAAGCCCATCAGACTAACAGTGGATCTCTCTGCAGAAACCCTACAAGCCAGAAGAGAGTGGGGGCCAATATTCAACATTCTTGAAGAAAAGAATTTTCAACCCAGAATTTCATATCCAGCCAAACTAAGCTTCATAAGCAAATGAGAAATAAAATCCTTTATAGGCAAGCAAATGCTGAGAGATTTTGTCACCACCAGGCCTGGCTTATAAGAGCTCCTGAAGGAAGCACTAAATATGCAAAGGAACAACCAGTACCAGCCACTGCAAAAACATACCAGATTGTAAAGAGTATTGGCACTATGAAGAAACTGCATCAACCAACAGCAAAATAAACAACTAGCATTGTAATGACAGGATCAAATTCACATATAACAGTATTAACCTTAAATGTAAACGAGCTAAGTGCCCCCAATTAAAAGACACAGACTGGCAAATTGGATCAAGAATCAAGACCCATCAGTGTGCTGTATTCAGGAGACCCATCTCACATGCAAAGACACACATAGCCTCAAAATAAAGGGATGGAGGAATATTTACCAAGAATATGGAAAGCAAAAAAAGGCAGCAGTTGCAATCCTAGTCTCTGATAAAACAAACTTTAAACGAACAAAGACCAAAAAAGACAAAGAAGGGCATTACATAATGGTAAAGAGATCAATGCAGTAAGAGGAGCTAACTATCCCAAATATATATGCACCTAATACAGGAGCACCCGGATTCATAAAGCAAGTTCTTAGAGACCTACAAAGAGACTTTGACTCCCACGCAATAATAGTGGGAGACTTTAAAACCCCACTGTCAATATTACACAGATCAACAAGACAGAAAATTAACAAGGATATTCAGGACTTGAACTCAGCTCTGGACCAAGTGGACCTAATAGACATCTACAGAACTCTCCATCCCAAATCAACAGAATATACATTCGTCTCAGCACCACATCACACTTATTCTAAAACTTACCACATAATTGGAAGTAAAACACTCCTCAGCAAATGTGAAAGAATGGAAATCATAACAAACAGTCTCTCAGACCACAGTGCAATCAAATTAGAACTCAGGATTAAAAAACTCGCTCAAAACCACACAACTACATGGAACCTGAACAACCTGCTCCTGAATGACTACTGGGTAAATAATGAAATTAAGGCAGAAATAAATAAGTTCTCTGAAACCAATGAAAACAAAGACACAATGTACTAGAATCAAGCAGTGTCAAGAGGGAAATTTATAGCACTAAATGCCTACAGGAGAAAGCAGGAAAGATCTAAAATCAACACCCTAACATCACAATTAAAAGAACCAGAGAAGCAAGGGCAAATAAATTCAAAACTAGCAGAAGACAAGAAATAACTAAGATAGAGCAGAACTGAAGGAGATGGAGACATGAAAAACCCTTCAAAAAATCAATGAATCCAGGAGGTGGTTTTTTGAAAAGATTAACAAAATAGATAGACCGCTAGCCAGACTAATAAAGAAGATAAAAGAGGAGAATCAAATAGATGTAATAAAAAATGATGAAGGGGATATCATCACTGATCCCACAGAAATACAAACTCCTGTCAGAGAATACTAGAAATACCTCTATGCAAATTAACTAGAAAATCTAGAAGAAATGGACAAATTCTTGGACACATACACCTGCCCAAGACTAAACCAGGAAGAATTCGAATCCCTGAATAGACCAATAACAAGTTCTGAAATTGAGGCAGCAATTAACAGCCTACCAACCAAAAAAAACATAGGACCAGACAGATTCACAGCTGAATTATACCAGAGGTACAACGAGGAGCTGGTACCATTCCTTCTGAAACTATTCCAATCAATAGAAAAAGAGGTACTGCTCCCTAACTCATTTTATGAGGTCAGCATCATCCTGATACCAAAACCTGGCAGAGACACAACAAAAAAAGAAAATTTCAGGCTGGTATCCCTGATGAACATTGATGTGAAAATCCTCAAGAAAATACTGGCAAACCGAATCCAGCAGCACATCAGAAAGCTTATCCACCACGATCAAGTTGGCTTCATCCCTGGGATGCAAGGCTGGTTCAATATATGCAAATCAATAAACATAATCCATCACATAAATAGAACCAATGACAAAAACCACACTATTATCATAATAGATGCAGAAAAGGCCTTTGATAAAATTCAACACCCCTTCATGCTAAAAACTCTCAACTAAGTATTGATGGAACATATCTCAAAATAGTATGAGCTATTTATGACAAACCCACAGCCAATATCATACTGAATGGGCAAAAGCTGGAAACGTTCCCTTTGAAAACTGGCACAAGACAGGGATGCCCTCTCTCACCACTCCTATTTAACATAGTGTTGGAAGTTCTGGCCAGGGTAATCAGGCAAGAGAAAGAAATAAAGAGTATTCAAATAGGAACAGAGGAAGTCAAATTGTCTCCGTTTGCAAATGACATGATTGTATATTTAGAAAACCCCATTGTCTCAGCCCAAAAATCTTTGTAAGCTGATAAACAACTTCAGTAAAGTCTCAGGATACAAAATCAATGCAAAAAATTACAAGTATTCCTACACACCAATAGTAGACAGAGAGCCAAATCAAGAGTGAACTCCCATTCACAATTGCTCCAAAGAGAATAAAATACCTATGAATACAACTTACAAGGTATGTGAAGGACCTCTTCAAGGAGAACTGTATACCACTGCTCAAGGAGAACTACAAACCACTGCTTAAGGAAATAAGAGAGGACACAAACAAATGTAAGAACATTCCATGCTCATGGATAGGAAGAATCAATATTGTGAAAATGGCCATACGGCCCAAAGTAATTTATAGATTCAGTGCTATTCCCATCAAGTTACTACTGACTTTCTTCACAGAATTAGAAAAAACTACTTTAAATTTCATACAAAACTGAAAAAAGAGCCCATGCAGCCAAGACAATCCTAAGCAAAATGAACAAAGCTGGAGGTATCATGCTACCTGACTTCAAACTATACTACAAGACTACAGTAACCAAAACACCACGGTACTGGTACCAAAACAGATATATAGACCAATGGAACAGAACAGAGGCCTCAGAAATAATACCACACATCTACAACCATCTGATCTTTGACAAACTTGACAAAAAGAAGCAATGGGAAAAGGATTCCCTATTTAATAAATGGTGTTGGGAAAACTGGCTAGCCATATGCAGAAAACTGAATCTGTATCCCTTCCTTACACCTTATACAAAAATTAACTCAAGATGGATTAAAGACTTAAACATAAGGCCTAAAACCATAAATACCCTAGAAGAAAACCTAGATAATACCATTCAGGACATAGACTTCATGACTAAAACACCAAAAGCAATGGCAACAAAAGCAAAAATTGACAAATGGGATCTTATTAAACTAAACAGCTTCTGCACAGCAAAGGAAACTGTCATCAGAGTGAACAGGCAGCCTACAGAATGGGAGAACATTTTTGCCATCTATCCATCTGACAAAGGGCTAATATCCAGAATCTACAAGGAACTTAAACAAATTTACAAGAAAAAAACAACCCCATCAAAAAGTAGGTGAAAGATATGAACAGACACTTCTCAAAATAAGAGATTTATGTGGTCAACAAACATATGAAAGAAAAAAAGTTCATTATCACTGGTCATTAGAGAAATGCAAATCAAAACCACAATGAAATACCGTCTCACACCAGTTAGAATGGCAATCATTAAAGAGTCAGGAAACAACAAAGGCTGGAGAGGATGTGGAGAAATAGGAACAGTTTTACACTGTTGGTGGGACTGTAAACTAGTTCAACCATTGTGGAAGACAGTGTGGCGATTCCTCAAGGATCTTGAACCAGAAATACCATTTGACCCAGCAATCCCATTACTGGTTATATACCAAAAGGATTATAAATCATTCTACTATAAAGACACATGCACACATATGTTTATTGCAGCACTATTCACAATAGCAAACACTTGGAACCAACCTAAAGCCTATCAATGATAGACTGGATAAAGAAAACATGCCACATATATACCATGTAATACTAAGCAGCTATAAAAAAGGATGAGTTCATGTTTTTTGCAGGGACATGGATGAAGCTGGAAACCATGATTCTCAGCAAACTAACACAGGAACAGAAAACCAAGCACCGCATGTTCTCACTCATAAGTGGGAATTGAACAATGAGAACACATGGACACAGGGAGGGAAACCTCACACACTGGGGCTTGTCGAGGGGTGGTTGGGGGAGGCGAGGGGAGGGATAGCATTAGGAAAAATACCTAATGTAGATGATGGGTTGATGGGTGCAGCAAACCACCATGGCACATGTATAATACCTATGTAACAAACCTGCACATTCTGCACATGTATCACAGAACCTAAAGTATAACAATAATTTAAAAAAGAGTTTAAGATGTATTCATCATAAAAATGCTAAAGGTAGAAAACCCCTGGGAGATTGATTTTAATCTTAAGAACTGGGTTAAAAAAATGATAAAGGGTGGTTAATAAGTAATGTTCGTACATAATCAGAAAGCATCTGGTATGCTGAAGTAAGGTAATAAAATGCATTTGAAACATGCTTTCTACCACAGGCTGCTGGGTTTCTAGAGGAAATTGGCTTTCGGGACCATAATAAAATGTTAGACTAATATTGACCTACTTTTGATTGGGAAAACTTGTCTGATTGGAGCTTATCTTTAGCAGGGGTTGATTTCCATGGGAATCCCATGTGCGCCCTGTTTTGTGGGGGTGTACCTAGAGGCAGCTTAGCTTCTGCCCACTGTTCTCATCAGGACTCAGCAATTTTGATTAGTTTAGTTTCTTAGCGCAGAGTCACATATTTGTATCTACATAGGCTTTGGGTCTTGAGTTTTAAATTATTGTTTTTGTTACTCTTCACACTTTGTCACCAGGCTAGCAGGTGAAATTCTTCTAGTCCTTTTTATTAGTCAGGATTTTTCAGAGGGACAGAACCAATAGGATATATATGTATATATAAAAGTGAGTTTATTAGGGAGAATTGGCTCACTGGATTACACAGTGAAGTCCCACAATAGACTGTTTACAAGCTGGGGATAGAGAAGCCGGTAGTGGCTCCGTTCAATCGGAAACCCTCAAAACCAGGGAAGCCAACAGTGCAGCTTCCAGTCTGTTGCCAAAGGCCTGAGAGCACCTGGCAGGCCGCTGATTCAAGTCCCAGAGTACAAAGGCCGAAGAACCTGGAGTCAGATGCCCAAGGGCAGGAGGAGAGGAAGCAGGCATCTGGCACAAGAAGAAAGAGAGAGTGCAAGAGGTCCCAGCAAGCTGCTTCTACCTCTTCTTCCACCTGCTTTGTTCTAGCTGTACTGGCTGCCGATTGGATGGTGTCCACCCACATAGAGGGTGGGTCTTCCTCTCCCTATTGGCTGACTCAAATGTCAGTCTCCTCTCACAAACACACCCAGAAACAATGCTTCACCAGCCATCTAGGCATCTCTCAGTCCAGTCAAGTTGACACCTAGTATTAAACATCGCATCGTTATTCACAGATAGGACAGCTTTTTCAACACTGGCATTTGTGTGGGAAGCCCAGTTTCACCTTCCTCACTATGGGGCACGACCCTGGTGCTGACATTAAAGACCCAGCTTGATTGAATGTATTTGTCCCCAGTACTACGCCAGGCAGCCTCACACTGCTTATGCTGATGGCTTGAGTTTCCCCTTCTTTTGCCACTTTAAAATTCTCTTTCTTGCTTTTGAGTGTAATTATGTATTTTAAATATTTTATTATAATTTGTCCAGATTTTCTATGTATTTGGAGAGCAGAGAGACTTCTTGAATACTTCACTTTATCATCTCAACCAAAGTTCTTTCTGTTACTTTAAAAATCTGACTTTGTTAAGGAAAAACATATGTTATTACATTACCATTTTACCCCACACATGTGTAAGGTGGTGTGCTGGTCATTGTTGCCAGGTTATGATGTCTAGGGTAGTTTGCCACTGATAGGAATGAGAAAACACATGGCCTGCAATTACTATTAGGGACATTTGTCTTTGTTGACATTGTCCTAACATAAGTTGGGAAACATTAAAACAAAGAAAATAAGACAAAGGTTATTATCCTTTATTTCACTTTCAACTCTGAACCTGATGAGGCTCCAAATGTCAGTGCTTTCTTGTGTGGCAGATTTCTTACCAGTGGACACCTGAAAATGAAAAGACTGAAGGAGAGCCTTCTATCTGTCCAGCGGAAAGTAAATTGAACATCGGACGTGGTTACCCAGGCATCTGTCAATACAGAAATCCAACACAAATTCTTCAAAAAAAAAAAAAAAAAAAAAGAGCTTTTGGATTACATATCTGAAAATTTCAAGGTGGTCCTGGCTGTAAGAATGACTGGGTCTAGAGGTTCATTTTGTCATCTCCTGCTTTGTTTTCCTGTGAGAACAACATCCTCAGGTAAGCCTGCTCCCACCCTCTGCCATGAAGTGGCCTCCTCAAGTGTAGTCTTCCATCACCCCCACAGCCAGCAATTCCTGCAGAAAGAAAACTTCCTGGTTTGGGTTACATGTCTGTGCTTGTGAAATCAGTATATTTCATCTTCCCAGCCATAGTGATTGTGCCCACCCCTGGCACTGGGCACTGGTTTGGTCCCAGCAGAACCACACAGTTAGAGTAAGTAGAAGTGGTTCCCCAAAGAAAAATCATTGTGCTGTAACTGGAAGAAAAGTGGATGAAATGCTGGGACAACAAAAGTAGACAGATGTTGGCCAGGCATGGTGGCTCACACCTGTATTCCCCGCCAGCACTTTGGGTGGCTGAGGTGGGTGGATCGCCTGAGGTCAGGATTTTGAGACCAGCCTAGCCAACATGGTGAAACCCTGCCTCTACTAAAAACACAAAAATTAGCCTGGAGTCATGGTGTGCACCTGTAATCCCAGCTACTTGGGAGGCTGAGGCAGGAGAATCGCTTGAACCCGGGAGACAGAGGTTGCAGTGAGCCCAGATTTCTCCATTGCACTCCAGTCTGGGTGAAAAGAGTAAGATTTCATCTCAAAAAAAAAAGAGTGAACACATGTTCACTATAGACAAAGCAGATCTTTGTCATGGGAAGAGGGTGAATGTTTGAAGGATTTAACTACCAAAATTTGGATTTGCTTCATCACAAAAGCCTCGTTTTTAAATATTCTGAAAGTTTTTATTGCCCTGCTGGGTATAAGAAACCACATGCAATTGGACAGATGATGGTAAAGCTGTGTGATCTAACATTTACAGGCTGTTTTAGGGTTTCTTGCAAAGGAACAAATTGTATCAGACTGTCTGTCATATTACATTAATTCCAGAGTTGCTGATGTTTCTTTTAGTTTTAAAAGCAGATTTTAAGGAAATGGACACTTATTTCATTTCCTTTAGCATCTGACTCAGTGAAATTACTGACACCTCTCAGTACAGCAAGCTCCTGGTTTTCCTTCATCCTGTGCAAGTGGTTCCACCCAATAAGAATTTCTGTTGTGCGAGCCCCTTTTGGATACTTCAAAGATTTCTGTTGTCTTTGAAAGAGTGAAAAATTACCATTCCAAACAGCGCTTCAAGTAGGAGTGAATCTTGACCTTCTGTGCACCTGAAGAACAACTCTGATGCTTAGCAACATATCTCGTTTGCTCCTTTGGGAGAAAGAAGCTCCACAAGGAAGATGGCTTCTTGACTTCCGCATCAGCATGGACTGGCTTGCTGATGACAAGAGAAAGCCTTGTCTACTGCTGTCTACTCCTGCAGAGCCAGAGCCTGGAATTACCTCCTTTTTAAGAAGTTCCCCCCAGATTTGGGGGCAGACTATCAAGTTTTTCTCTATTACAAACGAGATCACTGATGCTGGAAGACAAGTTTGAGTTCTTCAAAATGTCCACTTTCTCTTTGAGAGGCAGAGATAAGAAAAGTCCACTCAGCGAGTAGACTGGGAATGGTCAATGTTTGTCTTGGCTTACTTGGTGTATATTTTTGGCTTTATCAATGATGCAAACTTTAGTATTCAAAACCCTGCAGGCAATGTTAAGGATGCTGCCACTGGACCAGAGAGGAACATGGTGTGAGTGGAAGAAGAAATTGGAGGAGTACAACTATATGCACTTTGCAGAAGTGGAGGAGTTGTTGAGGCAGAGGCTTTTTATCACTTTCTCTGCAGGCAAAAGTTACCCGGAAACACTATGCAACTCCTTTGAAGGGTAGTTTTCAACCCATGTGACTTCAAAATTAAAAGTAGATTTATAATCCCTTTTTTTCTGATGGAAGGTACATCAGGGACACAAACCCTGCTAAAGATAACCTCATTAACTTGAAAACAAAAGAAATAATACAAGTGCATTCAACTTGCAGAATTTTGAAGAAATCCTTTTTTTTTTTTTTCACATAAATGCGTCTTTAATCTGACAAAGCAAGAGATGGGAGCTCTGATTTTACCTGCTCCTACAGTCTTTATGAGTCCAGGCTTTCACCTGTGGTTGTCATTAACATGCAAAGTCAAAATTGGCCGAATGTCAAAGACTATCTTGTGATTTCAGCTTCTTACTTGAATAAAATATTGTGTTTCTCATGAAGATACATGTTTATACGTTTTAGATGTATTTGTTTTCAGGAAGTGGCCATTATTTTGCTTTTGCGTGGAAATGATAGTGGATTATGTAGTTCTGTGTAAAAAGTGCCTTTAATAAGTCTGTTTATATAAAAGTAATCTCCAGGGCTCTTTCTCTACCTCTGCCCTCAGGGTTGGGCAGGGAGGAGAGGAATTGCAGGAAACGGAACAAAAGTCCTTTTGCTTAGTAGGCCAGGCATGGTGGTCTACTTAGTAGGCTCATGCCTGTAATCCCAGCAATTTGGGAGGCCAAGGCAGGCAGATCGCTTGAACCCAGGAGTTCGAGACGAGCCTGGGTAACACGGAAAAATCATGTCTCTACAACAAAAAAAATACAAAAATTACCCAGGTATGGTGGTATATACCTGTAGACCCAGCTACTCAGGATGCTGAGGTAGGAGGATTGCTTGAATTTGGGAGGCGGAGGTTGCAGTGAGCCACGATCATACCACTGCACTCCAGCCTGGGTGACAGAGTGAGACCCTGTCTCAAAAAAAAAAAAGGTTTTCTGCTTAGTTGGTGCACTTTGACTGTCTTTTCTTGACCTGTATGTATGACAGGCATTCAAATGCTGGCTGTCTCTCTCTTGGGATGAGGTACAGGGGCTTCTCTCATGTAACATTTCCTCATGTGGGCAACGATGTGCTTCTCCTCTTCAGATGCCTTCCCTGAGCTCTGCCTGACAGTCCACCCCGACCCTCTTTTTTAGTACCCAGTTCCCCTTGCTCAGGCAAGCAGGCCTCTTAGGGGGGCCCAATCGAGAAAGCATAAGCCTGCCAGCTTTGCAGTGCCCATCTGGAAAACTCCCGCAGAGTTTATCTGCTCTATTCTCCCCGCCCAAGACTGTTCCCTCTGCTGCCCCCTTTCTTGGCCCCACAGCTTTCAAACTTCCCCTGGCAGGAAGCCAGCACTACCCTCTGTGTCTATCTCTGTCCCCAGATTCCGGAACATACTGGCTAAACTCTCTCAATACCACTCCCACTGTGGACCCACGGCCGCTCCAGGGCCCAGAGTCCCCAGCGTGATGAACATGCATGGGGAGGAAGTTCTGTCTTTCCTTCTTGCAGGCATTCCTAATTTCTGTATTTGGTTCCTTGGGGCTTCCCTCACTTGGTTTGCAGCATCAGGGAGAGAAGGATTCACTGTTCCCCGCATGGGAGAGGGGAGACACCCAAGCATGAGCTTTACTTCGATGGTACTCTTCAGTCTTTGAGATTTCCAGTTTCATTTTATGTAAGCCTGAGGTTAAAAGTGGGGCTTGACAGTTGCTTGGCTGGTTCTGCTGTATGTTAGTACCTCTGGCACAGATTTTTCCGATATCTTTCTTCAGAATATATTGCCCAATGTTCTCCAATGTAGATCTTTGGCTGAAATTTTGAAATGAGGAGGAAAGGTGTAAATACTTGAACAAATGAATGAATGTTTCTTTTAGAGTGGTTTATGAAAGTGAAAAACTAGAACCATCCTAAAAATCCTTCAATCAAGGATTTGCTAAACAAATTATAGTATTCATTATACACATTGTGTGTTTGTTGACGTAAAAGACACTTGTGATATACTGTTAATACATTTTAAAAAGAACAGTGTATAGTCTAATCTCATTTGGTTGAAAAATATATGGGAAGGGGCACTGAAAAATATGTTATCTCTAGGTGTGACATTATGGGGATTTTGTTTTCCATCTGATTTCTGTGTTTCTTGAATTGTTTTACATTGAGTTTGTTTTACATTAATTGAGAACAAAGGCAATGGTGAGATTTACTTTTTTTTTTCTTTTGAGATAGGGTCTTGCTCTGCTGCCCAGGCTGGAGTGCAGTGGCACAATCACAGCTCACTGCAGTCTTGACCTCCCAGGCTTAATCATCCCACCTCAGCCTCCTGAATAGCTAAGACTACAGACATACACCACCATGCTCAGTTATTTTTTTTTTTTTTTAAAGA